>NC_066584.1:348637008-348940039 GCF_024323335.1 Lathyrus oleraceus | reverse complement strand
TCCCATTACCTCACATTGATGTATTGGTTGATAACACTGCTCAATCTTCGGTTTTCTCTTTCATGGATGGATTCTCTGGCTATAATCAGATTAAGATGGCGCCAAAAGACATGGAAAAGACGACATTCATTACACCTTGGGGCACGTTCTGCTATAAGGGGATGCCATTCGGGCTGAAGAATGTCGGTGCTACCTATCAGAGGGCTATGACGACTCTCTTTCATGACATGATGCACAAAGAAATTGAAGTGTACGTGGACGATATGATTGCGAAGTCTCAGACAGAAGAGGAGCACCTGGTAAACTTGCAGAAGTTGTTTGAAAGGCTGAGAAAGTTCAAACTGAGGCTGAATCCAAACAAGTGTACGTTTGGGGTGAGATCCGGTAAGCTGTTAGGATTCATTGTCAGTGAGAAAGGGATTGAGGTTGATCCAGCGAAAGTAAAAGCTATTCAAGAAATGCCTGAACCAAAAACGGAAAAGCAGGTCCGTGGGTTTTTAGGGAGACTGAACTACATTGCACGGTTCATATCTCACCTAACTGCCACGTGTGAACCGATTTTCAAATTGCTAAGAAAAGATCAAGCAATCAGGTGGAATGATGACTGTCAGAAAGCTTTTGATAAGATAAAAGAGTATTTGCAGAAACCTCCAATCCTTATACCTCCAGTTCCTAGGAGGCCTCTGATAATGTACCTTTCGGTGACTGAGAACTCGATGGGGTGTGTATTGGGACAACATGACGAGTCTGGTCGAAAAGAGCATGCCATATACTACCTTAGCAAAAAGTTTACCGACTGTGAAATAAGATATTCGCAGCTCGAGAAAACTTGCTGTGCTTTGGCCTGGGCTGCTCGCCGACTGAGACAGTATATGTTGAACCATACTACCTTGTTGATTTCTAAGATGGATCCAGTGAAGTACATCTTTGAAAAGCCGGCTCTTACCGGGCATGTTGCTCGTTGGCAGATGATTTTAACAGAGTATGATATCCAGTACACGTCGCAGAAGGCCATCAAGGATAGTATTCTGTCTGATGACCTTGCCGAGCAACCAATCGATGATTATCAGCCGATGATGTTTGAATTCCCTGATGAAGACATCATGTATCTAAAGATGAAAGATTGTGAAGAGCCTCTTATCGAGGAAGGACCGGATCCTGATGACAAGTGGACATTGATGTTTGATGGGGCTGTGAATGTGAATGGTAACGGTGTGGGGGCAGTGCTTATCAATCCTAAAGGTGCTCACATAACTTTTTCTGCCAGATTGACGTTTGACGTGACCAACAACGAGGCTGAGTATGAGGCTCGTATCATGGGGAATGAAGAAGCCATCGATCTAAGAATCAAAACTCTGGACATTTATGGAGATTCCGCTCTAGTGATTAACCAAGTCAATGGAGATTGGAATACTCATCAGCCGCATTTGATTCCTTATCGAGATTACACCAGAAGAATCCTGACTTTCTTCAAGACAGTGAAATTGTATCATGTCCCCCGAGATGAAAATCAGATGGCTGATGCCTTAGCTACTTTGTCTTCTATGATCAAAGTCCATTGGTGGAATCATGTGCCACATGTTGCTGTGAATCGACTCGAGTGGCCTGCGTATGTGTTTGTAGCCGAGTCTGTTGTTGATGAAAAGCCATGGTACTATGACATCAAGAATTTCCTCAAGAGTCAGAAGTATCCTAAAGGAGCTTCAAAGAATGACAAGAAGACCCTAAGAAGGCTAGCTGGAAGTTTTTATATGAATCAGGATGATGTGTTGTACAAGCGAAACTTCGACATGGTTCTGCTCAGATGCGTGGATAGACACGAAGCAGACATGTTGATGCATGAAGTACATGAGGGATCTTTCGGTACCCATGCTGGTGGTCATGCAATGTCCAAGAAGTTGTTGAGAGCCGGTTATTACTGGATGACCATGGAATCCGATTGCTTCAAATACGCTCGGAAGTGCCATAAATGTCAGATCTATGCAGATAAAGTGCATGTGCCACCAAGCCCTCTGAATGTCATGAATTCTCCTTGGCCATTTGTGATGTGGGGCATCGATATGATTGGGAATATTGAACCTACTGCTTCTAATGGACATCGCTTCATCTTGGTAGCGATTGATTATTTCACCAAGTGGGTGGAGGCAGCTTCTTATGCCAGTGTTACCAAGCAAGTGGTTGCCCGATTCATTAAGAAGGAGATTATCTGTCGTTATGGGGTTCCTGAGAGAATCATCACTGATAATGGTTTGAATCTCAATAACAAGATGATGAAAGAGCTCTGCAAAGATTTCAAGATCGAACACCACAATTCTTCTCCTTACAGACCAAAGATGAATGGTGCTGTAGAGGCGGCAAACAAGAACATTAAGAAGATTGTGCAGAAGATGGTCGTGACGTACAAGGATTGGCATGAGATGTTACCTTTCGCTTTGCATGGGTACCGTACCTCAGTACGTACGTCGACCGGGGCAACCCCTTACTCCCTTGTATATGGTATGGAAGCAGTCCTACCTGTTGAAGTGGAGATTCCTTCTCTGAGAGTCTTGTTGGATGTCAAGCTAGACGAAGCTGAGTGGATTCGGACAAGGTTTAATGAGTTGAGCCTTATCGGAGAGAGGCGTTTAGTAGCTGTGTGCCATGGGCAGTTGTATCAGAGGAGGATGAAGAAGGCCTTTGATCAGAAAGTGCGTCCTCGAAACTATCAGACAGGTGATTTGGTTTTGAAGAGGATCCTTCCTCCCGGTACAGATAACAGGGGCAAGTGGACTCTGAATTATGAAGGTCCATATGTTGTTAAAAAGGTTTTCTCTGGTGGAGCCTTGATGCTTACAACTATGGATGGTGAAGATTTCTCGTCCCCTGTGAACTCAGATGTAGTCAAAAAATACTTCGCATAAATTGACCTGCTGGACGAAAAGAATAAAAGAGTCCAGGAAAAAAAGGGCATCCCGGCGAACCAAAAAAAAGGAGAAAAGGTTTGGGCAAAAGTTAGGGATAAAGAATAAAAAGAATATGTACACCCGGTAAGTCGAAAACTCGCAAGGGCGGCTTAGGCAAAAATGGGTATCCCGGTGGATTGAAAACCTGAAAGGGCGATCCAGGCAAAAGAGGGATTAAAGCGAAGACTAAAGTCTGAGTTATCTGTACTTCATCGCGCTTCAGTGTCTACCATCTCGAAGGATGTGATCGGTCCAATCATTCTTTTCAGAAAGCAAGGAATTTGGGGGAAATTGAGGATCTGTGAGTCATAACAGAATTGGAAAATAGTGGATGCCGTGTTCACATTGCCAATAGGATAGTTTATTTCCTTTTGTGCGCAATTACCTCTTCCTAGGACTTGCTTCCTGATGTATTTGCCTTTTCAGGCCCATTTTCAATCAATAAAAGTCGTTATTCAGTTAAATTGCTCTCTTGTTTTTATTTTACTGTTTTGTTTGCAAAAAAACATCCGAATTTTGGATAAACATTGCATATAAAAAACATGAAGGCTAGACAATAACGTGCGGAGAGATAAAACATTTGAAAATCATTTTGAATATTGAATACACTTGGGTGTATCTTGTCCATGCAATCCCCGGGGGCATGTATGTCTCGCTGTTTTGCAGGTTATTACCTTTGATTCCTGGCTGAAGCAGATAGGGCATAGTTTGTTCAAAGGCATTTCAGCACTGTCCAGTAGTGTGAGGAGTTGGGTTGTCCGAAGCAAGTTCGGGACTTGTCTCCCCAGCGTATTCAAGATCAGGGATTCCTCAGCAGGCTTGAGAGTGGACTTTTCCCCAAGCAAGTCTGAAAGCTTTTAGAACTGTTCTTCCCCGGCAGAGGCGTCTGTGGGTAGTGTGTCCTTCAACAGCAGGTTCAAAGGCTACCCTGTCCCCAGCTAGTCTGAAGACTGTTAGTCCCCACTGAGTCTGAAGGTTGCCATATCCCCAGTAGAGGTGTCTGTGGGTATTTTGTTCCTCAGCAGTCGGGTCTGAAGTACTGTAATCCCCAGCAGTCGAGTCTGAAGTACTGTGATCCCCAGCAGGGTTGTGAATGTTCTCCGGTAATTTCGAAGTGGGTAGTTCTCCCAGCAGAGGTTTGCGTTGATGGTTTTCCCCAGCGTAGTCCCCAAGTGGATCATGTTCGGTGAAAATTATCCCCAGTAGAGGTGAGCATTGGTCGTTTCCCCTAGCGGAGTCCCCAATTAGATTGGATTCAGTGAAAGCTGTCCCCAGTGGGATTTATCCTTTCTCCAGCAGCAATGCTATTCCCTAACACGTTTGAGAGGTTGGTGTGTTCCCTAGCCAGAGTCTCCCCAGTTGACTTGGTTTCTCTGCCGTCCCCATAGTGTCAGATCATCAAAGCACCCCCAGCTATGCATCTCCCCACAGAGTTGGAGAATCTAATCAGAATTGTGTGCTCAGCGGAGCGATCATTTACTCCCCAGCAGGAGTTTTCATCATTTTGCATCTTGCACGTAGTAATCATTGCATCCTCAAATCGCGTAGCATTTCCATTCGGTATGGAGCATTACGCCCTAAAAACTCAAACATATGCATACATGTGTTACAACAGATTGGATGGTATCCCCAGCAGAGACGGATCATATTTCAACATCTGTATGGCACATTTGCTACAGTTGCTCCTGACAGCATTCAGAGTTTGATTCTCCCCAGTGAGGTCCCCGGCAAGTGTTTGGCCTTGCCTGGACATATGAAGATGTTATCCTTGTGATACCGGTAAGTGTCATGTCAACACCCATGTGTGTTCTTTCTTGGGTGTCGGTAAACACCATTGTTTCGGTGTCGGTAAACATCGAGTTCTTTCCTAGTCATCGGTAAATGTCTGATAGTTCTTTCTTTGGTATCGGTAAACACCATTCTTTCGGTGTCGGTAAACATCGAGTTCCTGCCCAGTCATCGGTAAATGTCTGGTCGTCCTTTTTTGATGTCGGTAAACATCAACTTTCGATGTCGGTAAACGTCGAGCATTTTCCCAGTCATCGGTAAATGTCTGGTTGTGTATCTTTTTCCCAGTCATCGGTAAATGTCTGGTCATGTATCCTTCCTTTGATAAAAATCAAGATTCCCTAGTAGAGTCGTCGGTAAACGTATTATCTGGTTCCAGTTGTAAATATCCTTTTCCTCCCCAGTTGGAGTTGCCATCGGTAAATGGCCCCTCTTTCCTTGGTATCAGTGTATATCAAGTCGACTACTCCAAGCCGCCATCGGTAAATGGCCTCGCTTTCTTCGATTTCGGAAAATATTGAATGCTCAGTTTAGTCGCCATCGGTAAATGGCCTCACTTTCTGTGACATCTGTTCCCCAGCAGCCATCGGTAAATGGTCTCGCTGACGTTGATAGAGGTAAATATCAAGAGTTGTTTTGAAGCCACCATTGGTAGATGGTCTTGCTTCCTTTTAATGTCAAATTCCCAGTTGAAGCCACCATCGGTAAATGGTCCTACTTCCTTTGGATGTTGTTTCCCAGCCGCCATCGGTAAATGGCCTCGCTGATGTTGATATCGGTAAATATCAAGTTTCCAGTAAAGCCGCCATCGGTAAATGGCCTCGCTTTCCTGAAGTATTGCTTTGAAGCCGCCATCGGTAAATGGCCTCGCTTTTCTTTGGATCATCCCCCGCAGAGTGCAAATTTCTACGGTTCTTTGGTATTCAATCCCTGTTTACCTTGAAGGTCTGACAACCGTTGCTCTCATCCGTTCAGGTTCCCAGTGGATTGAATAGGGGCAGCTGTAGCACCTCAAATTTGCACCCCCCATTTGTACATTCATTTCATTTTTAGGTCATTGACATTACACTAACATCACATTAACATCATCTTGTCATTGCATATCATATTGCATCTCATCAGTTAAGATTGGTATAAAGAGGATTCATCTGTGCAAGAGACCAAGCATTTCCATGAGATGAAGGCCCTATGTTTGTTCTAGAGAGTTTGTGTGAATCAAGGATCATTTTGAAGCAACTTGACCAAAGGCTAGAGGCTCAAAAGTCATCAGTACATGTCCAAGTCATTTGAGGCCCATAAAAGTCAACTAAGGGCTAGGAGGTAGAGAAATGGTTTGAGACACTTCATTCATGTCCCAAAGAGGTTTATCCAACATGTCAAACTCATACATTGAAGATTTTGAAGCCAGATCAAAAGTTTCCAAAAATGGAAAATGACCTGTAATTTCAAGTTTCCAAAAATGGCAAGTTTTTGGACCAACTTCAACTCAACTTTCCAACATCAAATAAGCTTCAAATGAATTTTTGTCCAACATGAAAGTTGAATATCTTTCTCTCTCATTTCCAAAAAGTTCAAGATCATGAATTTATGATGAATGGTTAAGGAGTTATGATCAAATCATTGCAAAGGGTGCATGAAAATTCAAATGGCCATATCTTTTGAACCAAGACTCCAAATTGAGTGGCTCTTCTTGCATTGTTCTCCTCATGACTCATACTTTCAAAATACCTCATTACATTGCATGGAACTATCTCATACAACCATGTGCTCATGCATGCTATTTTTGAAGGAAAATTGCTAAAATCAAAACTGGTTGATCCCATGAATATAATTCCAATTCCAATGTGTGCATGGGCTGATTTTGAGTGAATTTGGGCCTTCATTGTGCACTGTTCACGTGGGTTTTTCATGCATGAGGTGAAAATGATAATTTGTGCATACACCTTATATCCTTCTAATCTCATTTAGCTTTGGCCTAATCATGATTTCAGATTAATTAGCAGGTGGTATATAGTGTTAATTGTAACTGCATTGCTGATAACACACAATTTCAGATCTAGAAATCCATCTTTACTCTCAATTTTTTCTCTTCATTGATTTTCCAAAATTTGCACATGAACCTGGAATTTTCTTGCATAATCATGAGCATGGAGTGTTGTTAAGCAAGATTCAACGTGCCTTTGGTGAGTTTTAGGTCAGATTCATGCATACCACAAGCTTGAAGGTGCTAATGGAAATTTCAAATTGAGCTGGTTTCAAGCCTTTTCACGTGCTGTTTCTTGTGTCAAAATTCATTGGAGCTCAAGGGAAGGGGAACTGGACATTGTTGAGCCTTGGATACACGATTTTCAACCTCCTGTTCTTCAAGAGGTTAGGAATCGAACCTCATGATTCTTGATTTCATTGTCATATTTGTGTAGATCTTTTAACCCTGAGAATTCTGGTATGAATTTCACATGAAATGGTGCACTATAATATGAGATACGTGCGATTGAACTTTTGCATTCATTAATGTTTTTGCTCTATTTGAACTTGTTATGTTGAATTAGTGTGAAATATTGGTCGATCTATGATGTACATTGCGTGAGGATTCAAATGATGTAAAGATTTTGAGATTCTGGAAAATTTTCTTGAGCATTGTTCCTGTTCATCATCGTCTTCACGAGGAAGACGATGTAGCGTCCACATAGCGACGGTTTTGTGTCCGCCTGGTTATTTCACAGTTGGCCTAGGGTTTGTCCTGTTCCTTGCTCATGTGTGCATCCTGTTTGGCAATTTGATTCGCCAGCATCCGTTTGACTAAGTCCACTTGGCTTTGACTGCTGACTTGTAAGCGCCAGCGAATAAATGAAACGCATGCGTTTCAATAAGTGGCGCCTCGTTTGAATTTGCGCTGGGTTCGATCCTGGCCGAGGCAATTTTTCAAATGATTCAGCATTTTAACCTTTTCCCTCCATTATTTCATGTACATGATCACTTTATTTCATCTTTTTTTAGCCAACTTAAAAAATTCATAACTCATTGAATATTAATCCAAATCATCCCCAATTTTTTGCCAATTGATCCTTGTGATGTCTAGTTTTTTTTGGTGTGATCTCCTGATTTTTAACATGGCTGGATTTTGAATTGTGTTAGAATATGTGAACATGTGTACATTTGTGACCTTGCTTCATTCATCTTATCATAAAATGCTCAATATTAATCCATATACTCTGAAATTTTGCATGGTGTTTCTTAACATGTTTGTGGATTTATGTGATTTTATTTGGCATTTTTTGCTATTGGCTTCACTATTTTATACACATGTTTGTATGGTGTGACAATTTGTGTCACACATTTGGTTGTCTTACTTGTGCCATTTTATTTCCATGCCAATTGACCTTTGATACTTCTGATTTTTTGTATGATGATTGTATTGGACATGTTGAATGTTCATGAATTTTTCCATAATTGTTTGGATCATTTCTATTTTGATTTTGAATTTTCATTCTCAATGTCCAAATGTATGCTTTGAAATTGTCTTTGACTTCTCTTGCTTATTGCATGGCCTTGCTTGATGATTTTGTTTTGGTCCTTTTTAGGACATGCTATTGATTGAATAAACATGCTTTGTGTTGAATATCAAGTTCTGTTTTGGCTTTTTGATCCAATTTTGACCCTAGGCTTTGACCTAGTGGTTTGGACTTACATTTTGAGTTGTGCATTTCAGGTGCAAGCAATATGTCTTGATGGTTGATGTTGATCTCATAAATTGAGATGCAAAATGATGTGCTTCACTAACATTTGTTATGTTGTAGGTGCCTTGGAGAGGAATTCACTTGATTGTTTGCCACTTGTTGGCTTGACTTGTTGTGTATATCAGTTGTCTGACTATTGTTGTCTGTTGACTATTTGTTTGAGTACCATACTGATTGGTTGGCTGTTTACACAGGTACTTTAGCAGCTTTAACTCATTGCTTGAGTTGTTTAGTTTTGCTTGTGGTTGGCATACCACTGAGGTAAATTCCTACTCTTCATGTAGTCTGGAAGACCTGTCATGTTACTTTGGCAGGCACCTGTCTGAAGCCCTCCTTAAGAGGCAATGTTTGTGGTTGTTTATCTTTGTGCCTTGTACATTGAAAGACCTCCTAAGTGAAGAGGCATTGGCAGATAAAAGGGATGTGCAATCCATCCTCTGCTATTCAGTCGTGTCTTTCATCTTGCTCACACCATGTGTTGATGCACTTTGAATAAAAACCCCAAATCTTGTTGTGTCAGTCATGTGGAGTAGAGTCCCACATTCTGGACTCCCACACTTTCATTGTTTCAAGCTCTCCCAGGCCAGGGATAAGAGCTGTGAGGTCTTACCCTCACTTCCCATTTCATCTGCTTCACCCTAACTCTCAATGTTAGGGTTAAGAGCTAACAACACCCTTTTCCAGTTGGCTTGTTTGTCGAGGTTGATTTGACCCCTTGACTAAAGCCTAGCCTTGTATGAGCCACTTGTTTGCATATAGTGTGTGTGCTTGCTCTCTTGTGCTTGTGTTTGATTATGTCCTGTTTAGGCTAGCTTGCTCCCTGTGCAAGTTAGGATTAGAGACCTCAACATAGGGTTCGTTTCCATGACAACTTCTAGGCTCGAGTCGTAGTCTCCCTAGTAGTTTGTTATCTCCCTAGTGTCTGGTTAGGTTAGAAGTTCTTTCCCTGTTAAGGGGAACTACGTCGCCCTGATCCTCATACCAGATGAGGTACGTAGGCAGGAGATGAGCAGATCTCTCCGGGCGCCCTTTTTTCTTTTTCAACCCCCGTGTGTGTGTTTGGAGTCTGATGTAAGCCCAACGATTGGCAGTCGGTTTCCTGTGTGTGGTTGTTTGTGTGGAGTCTGATGTAAGTCCAGCGATTGGCAGTCGGTTTCCTGTTTGTGTTCTGTTTGGCGTGCGTTAGTTGAGCTACGAGTGCTCTGATTCTTCTCTGGTTAGAGAAGATACATATGCATAGGATGCGATATCCTAGCGAGCACGTTCCCCTTTCCCCGAACTACGTCGACTCTGATGTTTGTGTCTGACAAACTACGTAGGCCCAGGATGCGACATCCTGCCGAGTCACCTTCTTCCGTCTTTCATCTGTGTTTTATCCTAGCTTTGTGCATTTTTTAGCAGTTTTTAGCAACCTTTCTTCTTTTCTTTCTGAGCATGGATCCCGTCGAGTACGACAGATGCGTAGGGGTGCTAATACCTTCCCTTCGCATAACCGACTCCCGACCTTATCAATCTCTGGTCGCGAGACCATTTCCTTTCCAGGTTTACTTCGAGCGTTTCCTTTCCCTCCTTTGGGATAAATAACGCACGGTGGCGGCTCTGTGTATTTTTTCCCGCCGGTTTTTTGCGTAATGCGACAAACGGTAGAGAGGGTCATAAAACTGAGCCAAAACACTCAAAAGTCCTTCAACCACATCAGTAAATAACACAAATAGAAGCTTCCCATGACGTTGCTTGAAGTCCAAGGGATCTAGTATAAAGGATGACAACTTCCTTAACTCTTTCAAGTCAGGACATCTAAAACTGTACTTAGTATTCCTTCGGCCATAATCCATGGTCTGAAAATATTTGCAAATAAAACCTCAGTTCCTTGAAGTTATTTTCGTGTGATGAATGTCATGATGCGTATGAATGCATGAATGCAACAATCACAGATAAGGGATCACACACAAGGCAAGCAAAGGTCAAAGGATGAATCAAGTCATTGTCAAGATCAATCATCAACTTTTGTGGATTATGGTTTTCACCTTATCAACACGGAATTTCCATTGATATTGACAAGACTTGATTGGATCAACCAAGAATCAAAGGGTTTGTCATGAGTCACGGGCATGGAGTTAGGTTAAGAACCATCCCAAAGGAGTGTACTAAGGATAAAAACCTGTAGATCATGTTCTAAAAATTTCCCAGAGTCTCAATTCCATCTATCGGATATTACAGGTCAGGATGACTGAATCATCAACCCATAATATTCTTAAGAGAAACTCGTCTGAGTGCAGTATCGTGTAACAATTGTTATCAAGTCTACACCTGAACAGTCTCCGCACTACGTCCTAAAAAGGCCAAGTCCACGGTCCTCAACTTATCGGACCCCAAATCAGAGAAATTAATGCCTAACCACAAATAACTTGTGTGACATCAATAGCTCAAAAGGGTCTCCACTGAGTAGATGGGTCTCAAGCCAACTTGTTAAGGACTACTTAACCCAAGTCAAACATGACTATACCATCCTCCTATCTTAATTGCACTCAAGTTCGAGTTAGAACTTATCTCACCACTCAGAGATCACCAAGCACAACAAGCAGAATATATCACACAAACAAATATACAAACATCAAATATACAATTATATACACATAAAAAAGTAGGCTAAACCCACTGAGGACTACTCCCCAGCAGAGTCAACACTTAATTTTTGTAGCGGTAAATTTATGACCATCAAGCTATGGGTAAACTTAACATCAATAAAACCAGAGTCGCCTCCGCGCTTTATTTATTTCCAAAAGAAAAGGGAAAAGTATGAATAAAACCGAAAGATAAGAAATTTTCAAAACAAAACTAATAAAATTCCAGAGATTACAGGTAAGGGGGTTGGTTACACAAAGGGAAGTGTAAGACCCTAATTTTTACCCTAAGATCCCTCATGGCATCATATCATTGCTCAACACATTGCCTCAAAGGATCATAGCATGTTTGGCTCCTTAACCCTAGGGTTGGGACTTGTGTGAGTGGTTTGAGACCACCAAGCTTGCCTGTATTGTATATTATTGCTTTTATTATTTTTATTACTAACCAAAAGCACAAAAATATGTCACTAACTCTTTTTGTTTTGAAGCTCAAGAGATCATCTGCTCCCCTGCTCCTAGGAGGCTCCTAGGCTCAATGAAATGGCTAGATGAAGATGAGAACAAGCATGAAAATGGTCCATAAAGATCCTAATCATCATATATGTCTCCCAAGTATCTCAATTTGCCCTAATTCAAAATAATAAAAGGAAACCCTAATCACCAAAGGGCTTGAGGATTGTTTCTCAAGGAAACCCTAATTCAACTGTGCTTTGACTGTGCCTTGCTCATGAAGCAACCTCAACCTATGATCAAATTTAATCAAGGGAAGTTATTTCATTCATTAATTTATCCATATATGAGCCTATTTGAGAATCCTAAATCATTCATTCATCAAGATTGGAAGTTTGGCCTTGAAAAGTTGACCAATCAAGTCATCTGACTAAATTGAGGATCATTGAGATAGAACTTTTGATGTGTTTGTCAAATGAAGATAACCCCAAGAGAAAACCTGTTCTTAAGAACCACATGAACAACTTTCATGTTCATAAAAACTAAATTTTAAACTTTTAAGGTCATCATTCATTTCAAAACATTATAGGTCATTTTGACTGAAACCCTAATTTTGGGTCAACTTCCCAAGGACCTAACTTCCTTATTTTTTATGATTTTTAGGTGAGACCAAATTCATTGGAAACATAAGGATGTCTACTTCAAATTTTATGTTGTACAAAATTTCATAATCCTAAAAGAAATACATGTGATAATACAAAACATTATAGGTCACTTTGGACCTAAGTCATTGAATTTGAAAAATGCCCAACTTCAAGTGCACATAACTTTCTCATGAAAAATCCAAATGATGCAAAATTTGAGTCTAAATTTATCATCGTGAAAATATCTACAACTTTGATGTTGTCGATTTTTTCATTTGAAGCTTGTATCATTCAAACAGAAGGGCTTGAAGAGGCTTGCTTTTGGTAAAAACTTTCAAAGGTGACTTAGACATGTTTTGTGCCCAAACTTTCACAACCAGTTTTCCTTAATTTACAAGTGCCAAATGAATTTTTCCCAACATGACTTTTGTTCCTTATTTCAAGAGCTTTCCAACCATTACTCACATTACTTTTTGTGAATTTCCATGTGTGAGTTTCGAAGAGCTTTCTATTTAGGTTCATTTTTGCATTTCACATTAAAACTTGATGTGAAAGCTTGTGCAATCCATTGTGCACGACCAAATCCATTCCAACAGGCATCAACTAGAAGTTTCATTCAGTTTTGGGCCTTACATGCGCCTGTAACGGCCCATGCAAGGAGAATTCGAATCCCATGCACACGAGGGAACCATGCTTGCCAATCCATTTCAGCTATAAATAAGTGTGCATTCTCATTCAATTGGCAACCAAGTGGAGATCTGAATTGTTGCTGAATTGAAATCCCAACCCTCACTAAAGGAATTTTCAGTTTTCTCTTTCTCTTTCAAGCTTGAAATTCAACATCATTAGTTATCATCATCATCACACTTCTAGAGCAAAAGCAGATCAAGATCTTGAAGGATTCGTGGTGTTTGAAGGTTCATTTTAGAGGTAGAACCTCAAACTTTTTTGATATGGATCTTGCAATACAATGTGATTTTCTTTGGTTTGTGTTGTTTTCTGAAGTCCACTCACTTGAAGCAGACCAATGGTGGTCTTAATTGTTCAAATCGTGCCATTTCAGTTCACACACCATGATTTTCTAGCTCATGTTTCTCTCTAAATAGGAATGGTGAGGATGATCCATGGTTACAGTGGTGATATACATCACCTTAGCTTCATTTTGATGTCTTCATTTTTCATTTTCATTGCAATTTATTTTCCTGCGCGTGGTGGCCAAAAATGGTTAGATCACCGGAGAAGATCGTGGTTTTCACCACCACCCCCACGTGTTTGAGTCCCAGCCATTGGATCGTGCTTAAACGTTTTAATCTTGGCCATTACATGTGTTGACATGTTTTAACGCAAGGTGTTGCGTGCTTGACTCAAGTGTATCATGTATCCGCGCCCCTGAGCCCTTGATGCCTTGCCACGTCAATTAATGAAATGATCTGATGGCGCTGGATTTTTCTATTTTTCTTATTTTCTTTTAATTTCAGTTATTTCCTTTTATTTTCAAAAATTCATAAATATTTTATTTGAAGTCATAAAAATATGAGACCAATGCCAAAAAATTTCTTGAAAAAACTAGTTTCATATTTTGATTTTTAATTATTTTTGTGATTTCATTTAATAATTTTTGTGAATTATTTGGTTTTTAATAGTTTTAATTCATTTTAAAATACTTTTTGATATTTGAAAAATCCAAAAATATTTTCCTAACACCTATGGATCATGATAAATCAATGAAAAATAGTCTCATCAATTTCTTATTTGATTTGAGATTTATTTGAGATTTTAATTCATATTGTGTTATTTTTCATTGTTTTTAATTGTTTTAAAATAGTTTCTGATTTCAAAAATTGTTGGAAAAATTTGTCAAAGCTTGTTTGACCATGTTAGACCTATGAAAATTTAATTAGACTTGTTGAAGTTGATTTAAATTGAATTTGAGGTGTGACCACATTTTGTTTATTTTATTTTGCATTTATTTTTAATTCCAAAATTACCAAAAAAATTATGGTTGGCTTGTTGACTTGTGATCTTCATTTCTCTTCTGTTTGACATTAATTGATGATGTTTTGGTTCACTTTTGATCAATTGAGCTTGATACTTGAATTCTCCTTCCATCCATTTCATCTTCATCCCTTTCTTTTCATCATTTGGCCAATGAATTAATGTCTTATGGTTGGTCTTGACAAATGAGAGGTTTAACCTTCTTTGATCCAAACCAAACTCAACTTGATCCAAGATTAAGTGAGTTGTTTTGTGTCCAAGATAGGTTGCTTCTTGGTCAAGCAAAAAACCTAAAGTCCATACAAGGCCCTTCCCCTTTTATTTTGGCATGGCAAGTTTGTGGAGTTTGGCTTACTAGTCATGATCTCTAACTGGTGTTTATTTGCCTATAGTTTTATTGATCGACCTCAGATAGGTGTGACTACTACATTAGTCCACTTACGATTGCTTAACATAGCGCTACATTATCTTATGACAAACTAACATAACCATACTAATTACTAACTTTAATTTGAGCATTTAATTTCCTGCCCTTTACTTTAATGCAAATTATTTTCTTGCTCATTTATTCATATTGATATTCATTTTGCTCACTTGAGCACATATTTTATGTTTATGTCATTTTCCTTTTGCTCAATTGAGGTCATTATTGTATATAAATATATTGTTATTGTCTTATGTTTGTTTTGTTTTGGTTTTTGTGTGAACCTAATGCAAAAAGGATAAAGGACTTAGAATTAGGACATACCTATGCTTAAAGGAGTTCAAGAGCAACTAGGCCTCATGCCTTTAGAATTCTAAATTTGTTGAAGAGAAACTAGGCCTCATGCCTTTAGAGTGCTAAATTTCAAAGTTGACTTCAAAGGACTTCCTTTCCAAAACTTATTCTTTGTCCATTCCCCTTATTGTGTTGTGAACTTTTTGTGATTTGCTCTTGTGTGATAGGGATCCCATCTTGAGATAGTAAAGAGGACCATTGTCATGAGTAGCCAAGTTAAGAGAGACAAGCCAAATGGAGATCCTAGGAGCTTGAATCTAAATTGTTTGATTGCTTGATTGTGTGCTAAGTCCAAAGGAAAGGAGCATCTTGAATCATCTCTATGATTTCAAGAAAAGGAACTCCAAGGGTTTTATCTTCTCTCTTATCTTTGTATGCTTTAGGATTAGCCCTTTCTCTTCTTCTCCTCATTCTAACACAAGCCAAAAATCATTTTCCAAAACTTTGACATTGTTTTCAAACTAGAAACCTAGCCCTTATGCCTTTGACGTTTCAAAATCTTTTCATAAATACTCATTGTGAATAAATCTTAATCCAACTTTGACTTCATTTTGTAAATACATCTAACTTGTAAATATAACTCACTTCAAGTTGTTTTTGTGGTTCCAATGGCCATCTTATTAAAACCTTTTCATAAACGTTAATCATAGGTTTGAGTTATCATAGTGGTTGATATAAATCTCATCTCATCCTTAGGGATTGGATTATAAGTCTTTCATACTTATTATAGGGTTAACCCCTCACTAGTATGTTGAAGCCCTCCTCACATGGTGGATTGTTGGTTTAGATTGAGTTTTCTCCCTTTGATAACAAAATACCTTAAGGCTTTTGGTCAAATCAATTCACCAATCTTTGTGATTTCTACCCCAAACTACGAGGTTTTGATCCTACCTTTGTGATGGTACGTAGGAAATGGGTTCATCCGTTCAAACAACAAACTTGTAAATATAATCTATTCTCTTCTCATCCCTTCAATCTTTTGCACATATTTTCACAAATACCAACCTACAACACATGTTTGCAAAAAGGGTTCCTTAGAGTACTAAGGATGTTTTGGGTGCGTAAAACCTTCCCATTTCATAACCAACCCCCTTACCCAGATCTCTGACATTTTTATTAGTTTTTGATTTGATAAAACTTCTTACTTGGCTTTTGTTCGCTTTTTAGCCTTTCCTTTGGACAAATAAAAGTGCGGTGGCAACTCGAATCGTATGTAGACTTTTGTTTTCGTCAATAAACCTAAAGGTAATGAAAACCTCGCTAGAGATAAGTGGCGACTCTGCTAGGGATGAAACACTCTCTAGTGGGTTTAGCCTACTTTTTGCTTATGTGTGTTGTATGTTTATATTTATTGGTGACATATTTTTATGCAAATTTGGGATGACTATATTGTTTGTAATGTATGAATTGCTTGATACATTAATTGCTTGTATGCTTGGTGGTTTCTTGTGAGATGAGTTCTATACCCGAACTCGAGTGCACTTATGATAGGAGAATGGCATAGTCTTGTTAACTTGTGTGGAGTTATTCGTTAGCAAGTTGACTTGCAAGTTTATTCACTTGGTGGAGGTCTTGTTGGGATCAATAATGTCACACGAGTAGTCGTGGTTAGGCATTACTCTTTCCAATATAAACCTTAGAAGCCAAGGACCTTAGATACGTAGCCCATCTTGGCCTATTTTAGGATGTAGTGCGAAAGTCGTTCAAGTGTAAGACTTGATATGATTGTTACGCGATACTACACTCATAAGAGTCTCTCTTGAGAATATTTTTGGAATACGAGTAGTCGTTTTATTCGATAATATCCGAAAGATGGGATGATGACTATGAGGACCTTTTTAGAACATGATTGTCAGGTTTAACCATAGTACACTCCCATTGGGTGGTTCTTAACAAAGACTCCATGCTCGTGACTCTCAACAAACCCTTGATTCGCGGTTGATCCGTTCTCGTACATTCTCAATATCAATGGAACTTGGGTGTTGATAAGGTGTAAACCATAATCCACCAAAATGGATGATTGATATTGACAATGACATGAGCCATCCCGTGACCTTTGTGTGGTGTGACTTGCTTGATCCTTGAGTGTGATTGTTGCATTCATGCATTCATGCATTCATTCACATCCATATCATCAACAATAAGAATTTTCATGGAACTTAAGAGGTCTATTTGCAAATTTTCAGACATGGATAAGCAAAGAAGGAATACGAAGAAGTACAGTTTCAGACAACCCAACTTGAAAGAGTTAAGGAGTTTGGCATCTTATGTATTAGAGCCCTTGGAGTTCAAAGCTCGCCATGGGAAGCTTTTGTCTATTCTTTCTACCAAAGTGGATGAAGGTCTGATGAGTGTGTTGGTGTAGTTCTACGATCCTCTTTATCGTTGCTTCACTTTTTCGGATTTCCAGCTTTTGCCTACAATTGAGGAGTATGCTTATCATGTGGGTATACCTATTCTTGATCAGTTGCCGTTCAGTGGCTTGGAGAAGATTTCGTCTTCTCAAGAGATTGCTGACATGCTTCATATAAAGGTATCTGATATTGTTGCTCATATGACTACCAAAGGTGGAATTCAAAGTCTCCCATCTGATTTTCTGATTGCCAAAGCTACTTTGTTTGGGAAGGTCGTGAGTGAAGAAGCTTTTAAAGCCATATTTGTACTACTCATCTATGGGCTAGTGTTATTTCCCAACATCGACAATTTTGTGGATGTGAACGCTATTAGGATTTTCTCTTCTCTTAATCCTGTTCCGACTCTGTTGGGCGACACTTATTTCTCTTTGCATATGAGGAATGCAAAGGGTGGTGGTTCCATTGTGTGGTGTTTGCCTCTGTTGTACAAGTGATTTATTTCGCACTTGCCTCAGACGCTCTCCTTCAAGGAGAACAAGGGATGTCTACGGTGGTCTCCGAGACTCATGTCTCTCACTAATGATGATATCTCTTGGTATAACCGTGTTTATGATGGCGTTCAGATTATTGATTCTTGTGGTGAATTCTCCAATGTGCCTCTTCTTCGTACATGTGGTGGAATTAACTATAACCCTGCTTTGGCTCGCCGTCAGCTTCGGTCCCCCTTAAAGGATAAACCTAACAACATTTTATTGGAAGGTATATTATTTCAAGAGGGTAAAGATACCCAAAACTTCAAGGATATGATGGTCCGCGCCTGGCGCAAAGTTCATAGGAAAGGGAGGAAGGAGCTTGGTCTGAAGAATTGCATTGCTTTGGAACCCTACACCTCTTCGGTGAAGAAGAGAGCTCTTGAGTACCGCATGCCGTACGATTATCCGAGACCTACCCCTATGGTTATGGTTGGGCCTTCAACCTTCCCTAACCAAGGAGTAGAGAGATGAAGATTGTTCGCGTGCATTGGTTCATGAGCGTGAGGAACTTCTTCATCAGCTCAAAGATAAGGATGCAGTGATAGAGTTTCTAGAGCATCAGGTTATTGATGAGCTTGATGATGTAGTTACTTATTTTCTTCCTAACTCATCTAGGTTTTGGAAGAGGAAGTATGATCAACTCGCCAAGGAGAAGGCCGATATGGAAGCAACTTATGAGAGAGAGGTGAAGAGGCTCCGTGATACTTATCTTACGATCTCGAGGGCTTTGCAAGATTGTTTCTAGGACTCCATAGGATGTTCATTCTCCTTTTCTCTTGTATTGTATTTGGTTACCAAAACTGTATTATTTCCTTGGTGTAAAATTTTTCCAAATATTATTGCTATGAGTATTCCATATATGTCTTAAAAGTTAAATATTTTCAAATATTTGCAAATAGATCTCTATAAAGGTCCTTTAATAAAAATAAATCATATGCACAAAACATTGCATGCATCATATGCATAAGCAGGTTTTGTTCTAAGCTCTTGATTAGTGGTCTAACTCTTTGCTCTTCATTTATTTTGAAGACAAGAGGACGCACCGGTATAACACCAGGGCCAATCATCCGAAGATAACGGAGCATCTAGAGCAAGAGAACATTGACTTAAAGGAAGAGATTGCTAGGCTGACTGCCATGATGGAGTCAGTTCTGGCCGCACAGAGCCAAGCTTCGTCAATTCCTGCAACTCATCCCGCGAGGACTGTCATATTCAGAGGTAATAACTTCAACTGTGCCTGCGTCAACAACCCACTTTGCTCCGTCTATGCCAGCTGGGTTCCCTTGGGGAATGCATCCTAATTTCATACCAGAATGTTTTGCTCCTACTCTCGCTTCTATGCCAGCATCTAGCCCGGTCCTGTTTGTGCCACCTCTTGTTGTGCACACTTTTCCCCATGTTGAAGACACCATTTATCATTCCGAGCCATCTGAGGGCCCGAACGTATATCAGAAGATGGATGAGATGAAAGATCAATTCCTTGAGCTGCGCAAGGAACTGAAGACTTTGAGGGTAAGGACCTCTTTGGGAAAAGTGTTGTTGAGTTGTGCCTAGTGCCCAACGTGAAGATCCCTGTTAAATTCAAAGTTCCTGACTTTGAGAAATATAAGGGAAATACGTGCCCACTCACCCATCTTGTGATGTATGCTCACAAGATATCAACATAGACTGACAACAACCAACTGCTGATCCACTACTTTCAGGATAGCCTGACAGGTGCTGCGCTCCAGTGGTATATGGGGCTGGAGAGTGCAAGCATCCACTCTTTTAACGATCTAGGCGAGGCCTTCGTTAAGCAATATAAATATAATATGGATATGGCTCTAGACAGGGACCAGTTGAGGGCGATTCCCAGAAAGAGAAAGAGACCTTCAAGGAGTACGCTCAGAGATGGTGAGAACTGGAAGCTCAGATAGTGCCAACCCTAGAAGAGAAGGAGATGACAAATATCTTCTTGAAGACTTTGAGCTCTTTCTATTATGAAAGAATGATTTCCAGTGCTCCCTCAGACTTCACCGAAATGGTGAATATGGGGATGAGGTTAGAAGAAGGGGTCAGTGAAGGGCGTTTATCTAGAGATGATGGTTCATCAGCAAATAAGTATGGAGGCTTTGCTAGGAACAAAAAGGGAGAGACTCATGATGTGTCCTCCCACATTAAGAGAAGGCCCTCTGTAAGGGGGAAGGATGTGCGTCCCGCCGTCAACCAACATTAAGAGAAGACCTGCTTTCCGAGAAGTTCATCATCAACAACAACAACAACAACATCTTCAACAACAACAGGCCTACCATCCTCAAAACTGTAAGACCCTAATTTTGACCCTAAGATCCCTCATGGCATCATATCATTGCTCATTGCATTGCCTTAAGGACCATAGCATGATTTGGCTCCTTAACCCTTGGGTTGGGACTTGTGAGTGGTTTGAGGCCACCAAGTGTAAGACCCCAATTTTGGCCCTAAGATCCCTCATGGCATCATAACATTACATTTGCAAAGCCTCAAGGATCATAAGCATCTTAGTTCCCTTTACCTTTGGGTAGGATCTCTTGTGAGTAGTTTGAGATCACCAAGCATACTTGGATTGTATATTATTGCTTTTCTTATTTTTGTCTACTAACCAAAAGCATAAAAATATGTCACTAACATCTTTTGTTTGTAGCTTGAGTAACCCCAAGGTCAAGAGCTTCAAGGAGATCCTTTGTGTAGAGATATGGCCAAGTGAAGATGATAGCAAGCATGGTAATGGTTCCCAAAGCTCTCATCCATCAAATATGCCTCCCTATCATCTCAATTCATCATTTTGATCATAGCAAGTAAAAGGGTTTGAGGTTTATTCCCCAAAGAAACCCTAATTCATCTGATCATCCACAATGCCTTGCTCATGAAGCAACCTCAGCCAATGATCAAATACAATCAAAGGAAGTTCTTTAACTCATCATTTCATGCATATTTGAACTTATTTGAGTGTCCTCAATCATCAATTCATCAAGATATGAGGTGTGGACTTAAGAAGTTGATCAGTCAATTCATCTGACTATTTTGAAATACACTGAGACCTAACTTTTTATGTGTTGGTCAAATGGAGATGACCCCAAGAGAAAACATGTTCTTAAGGACAATATGAACAACTTTCATGTTCATAAAAAAATTATTTGAAACTTGGAAGGTCATCTCCCATTCCAAGACATTATAGGTCATTTTGACTGAAACCCTAATTTTGGGTCAAATTCCCAAGTATATAACTGATTCATTTTTTATGATTTTGAGGTGTGCTCAAATGCATTGGAAAGCTTAAGATGTCTACTTCAAATGTTATGTTTAACAACATTTCAAAATCTCAAAAGAAATACATGTGATAATGCAAAACATTATAGGTCACTTTAGACCAAATGCATTGAAAGGCAAAAAAGTCCAACTTCAAGTGCCCATAACTCTTTCATAAAAAATCCAAATGATGCAAAATTTAAGTCCATTTTTATTTCCTGGAAAAGATATACAACTTTGATGTTGGAGGTTTTTTCATTTGGGGCTTGAACATTGGCCAAATTTAGAAACTTTGCCTTTACATGTTTTGCACCTTGCACTTTAAACTCAAATTTCACCAATTTCCACACTTCAAATGGATTTTTGCCCAACATAACAATTGTTCCTTACATCAAAACCTTTCCAACCATTACTCACATGCTCATGTTTGGATTTGGCAAATGACATTTTCGAAGAGGGGAAGTTTTTGGTTCAATTATGCATAACACATCAAAACCCCATGCACAAGCCAATTCACTCCAAGCTACATGTCCAAATCATCTCACATTCATTTCAGATTGCATTTGGCATTGAATTTGGGCCCTTTGAATGATCATGCAAGCCCATGCAATGAATATCCAGTTCCATGCACACGGCTTTGATCACACATGCCTTACCTTTCCCTCTATAAATAGAAGCCTTACTCCATTCAATTTTCATCCATGAATCAACCTGAAATGCTGTTGAAGTGAAAACCGAGCCATACCAAAGGAGCTATTTCACTTTTCTTCAAATTTTTCAGATCTAAAATTCAACTAAATCTGGTTGAATCTTTAGATCTAAAGCTCATAGACCTTCATCCTTTAGTTTATTGATCTTCTGTTTGGCCAAAGGAAGCGAGGAAGCAAGCTCAAATCTCCAGAATCCAAGGTTGTTCATCAACTGGTTTTTTCTTCGAAACTCACCATTTATTGATCTATTTGCTTGGATTTTGTGTTGGTTGAAGTCCTCTTCATATAGGCAATTGTTTTGAGTGCTCAATTATGCAATCCATGAAGTTCAGTATGAACACCATGATTTTCTCTCTCTGATTTCTCTCTCTATGAGGATCTAGAGGAGAAACCAATGGTACATGGATGATGTACATCATCCCAGCTTTCTAATGATGTATGGGTCGTGTATTTTGGTTAAGCTTTTGAAACCTGCAATTTTGGCCGGAATCTTCATGCTCACCGGAGAAGAAGGTGGCTCCGGTGGCCGTCCCTTTGCCAGATGCGTTGTGAGCCCTTGGATCTGATTTCCAGATATAATCTCCACCTTTGTTTCTGATGACTTTTTTAAATACCATGTGTGACGTGTTTGACTGAAGCCTACCATGGAAGCGCGCATCTGGAGCGTCTGATCAGCCACGTCAATTAATGAGGCTTGATCAGACGCTCCTGGTTTTTTGATTTTCTTATTTTCTGATTTTTATTTCTTTTATTTCCATTATTTTCAAAAATTCATATCTTCTTCATTTTAATTCCAAAAAATATGGGACCAATTGCATTCTTCTCCAAATAATTTCTAGTTTCTAATTTTGATTTTTAATAAATTTTATTTTGTCATTTGATATTTTTTGTGAATTTTCTATTTTCTGGTTATTCTTAATTCATTTTAAATAGTTTTTGATATTCAAAAAATACAAAAATATTTTCCTAACCTATTTGAATGATGTGGATCTATGAAAAATATTCTCATCAATTTTTTAATTAATTTGAGATTTATTTGAGATTTTAGTTCAATTAGGTTATTTTTATTCATTTTTAATTGATTAAAAATAGTTTCTGACTTTTAAAAATGCTGAAATTTTTTTGTCAAACTTTGTTTGACCTTGTTGAACTTAGG
This sequence comes from Lathyrus oleraceus, assembly GCF_024323335.1. Lineage (NCBI taxonomy): Eukaryota > Viridiplantae > Streptophyta > Magnoliopsida > Fabales > Fabaceae > Lathyrus > Lathyrus oleraceus. The sequence continues at coordinate 348,917,061 of NC_066584.1, read as the reverse complement.
ATAAATCACTTGGACCTTTCAAGGTTGATTTGAAGTGATTTTGAAGTTTGACCTTTCTTTTATTTTTAATTCATGTTTATTTTAATATTAAAAATGCCAAAAATATTTTGCTTATTGTTTGACCTCCAATCTTCATCTCATTTCTGATTTCTCATTGTTTGGCTTTAACTTTCAATGTCACGTGGTCAACATACATGGATTGGTACATTTTATTTCACCTTATGCACTTTATTCTTTCCATTTTCTTTTCCATTCTTCATCTCCTTCTTCTTCTTCTTTTTTCTTTTTGATCAATGAGTTGAAGATTGATAAGTTAGCATTGATTAGGGAGACTTAATCTTCCTTGATTCAAATCTAATTCATCTTGATCAATGGATCAAGTGAATGGCTTTGCATTAAGGATAGGTTGTCTCCTAAATCATGCAAAAGACTTAAACCAATACAAGATCATTTCTCTTCTTCTTTTTGACATGGAAAGTTGTTGGACCTTGGTTCACTAATCAAGACTTCTAACTTGTGTTGTTGCCTACATTATTATTGACCGGCCTCAGATAGTTGTGACTTCTACATAAGTCCAATTACGATTGCTTAACATAGCGCTAAAATTGCCTTATGGCACACTAACTACAAACACTAATCACTAACAATTAACATTTACTTTTTTCTCTTTACTTTTATACAATTTACTATTCTTGCACCTATTATTCATTTGCTTTTCCCTTTGCTCACTTGAGCACATGTTTATGTTAATGCAATTTGCCTTTTGCTCACTTGAGCACATAATTGTGTATATATCATTGTGCTTGTGATTTGTTTTGATTGTTGTGGACTAAATGCAAATAAATGGACAAATGGAATTAGTTTCTAGGACATTCCCTATGCAAAATTGGAGTAAAAGGACTTTAATGTTGAAGATGGATTAGAACGCCCAAACCTCTAAACTCACTCTTGTCCATTCTTGATTTGCTTCATAAAACTCTTTGATGTGTGTGCTAGGGAATCCTATAAGAGCTCAAATTGAGGAACCATTGCCATGTTCATCCAAAGTGAAAGATACAAGATGCATTGAGGATCTCCTAAGAGACTTATGTGATTGTTGCTTGAGCTTACTATTATTGTGATTGCTTATTCCAAAGGATGGGAGCAACTTGGATCATGACTATGATCTCAAGAGAGGAACTCCTTTTGTGGTTTTGTTTCTTATCCCTCACCTCTTGTATGCTTAGGATCTTAGCCCTTCTTCTTCTTCTCTCCACTCTAACCCAAGCCAAAACTTTTTGTGCAAACATTTAACAATTGTTTTCAAACATTAGAAACCTAAGCCTTATGCTTTTGATTTTCAAACTTTCTTTTCTTAATACTTATTTGAATTGAACTTCTAAGTCAACTTTGACCATTTTGTAAATACTTCTCATTGGTAAATATAACCAATTCAAATGCTTTTGTGGTTTCAAAGGACACTTCCTTAATCAAACTTTTCATAACCTTTAGCTATTAGGTTTGAGTTATACTTGTGGTAGATGTGATACTCACCTATATCCTTAGTGATGGACAATGAGTCTTCCATGCTTATTATAGGGTTAACCCCTCACTAGCATGTTGAAGCTACCCTCACATGGTGGATTTATGGTTTTAGGTTGAGTTTTCTCCCTTGGATAACAAAAGACCTTAAGGCTTTTGGACCAATCAATTCACCAACTCATTTTGAGATTTTTACCCCGAACTACGAGGTTTTGATCCTAATCTTTTTTAAGATGGTACGTAGGAAATGGGTTTGTCCATCCAAACACAAATGTAAATAACTTGTATATTCTCTTCTCATCTCTTCAATCATGTTTGCACAAACAATTTTTTTCACAAAACAACAACCTTACCACAAGTATGAAAAGGGCTCCCTAGGAGTACCTAGGATGTTTTGGGTGCCTAACACCTTCCCATTGCATAACCAACCCCCTTACCCAGATCTCTGACTCTCTTTTACTAGTTTTTGATTTGATAAAACTATTAGGTTTTTGTTCGCTTTCTAACCATTCCTTTGGATAAATAGAAGTGCAGTGGCGACTCGACTTGTATGATTTACCTTGGATTTAGTCAATATCTCTAATGGTAACGAATACCCCGCTACAGAAAAGTGGCGACTCTGCTGGGGATCATTTAACTATCCTAGTGGGATTAGCCTACTTTTCACATTTGTTGTATTGTATTGTATTGCTTTGTGACATAATTTTTGTGCAATTTGGGATTACTGTATTGTATGTAATGATTGAATTGCTTGAATATTAATTCCTTGTATGCTTGGTGATCTTTGTGAGATGAGTTCTATACCCGGACTCGAGTGCACTTAGGATAGGAGAATGGCATAGTCTTGTTGACTTGTGTGGAGTTATTCCTTAGCAAGTTGACTTGCAAGCCCATTCACTTGGTGGAGGTCAGGTTGGGATCAATAATGTCACACAAGTAGTTGTGGTTAGACATTACTCTTTCCAATATAGACCTTAGAAGCCAAGGACCTTAGTTTACCAAGCCCATCTTGGCCTATTCTTAGGTTGTAGTGCGAAAGTCGTTCAAATGTAAGATTTGATACGATTGTTACGCGATACTACACTCATAAGAGTCTCTCTTGAGTATATTCTTGGAAAACGAGTAGTCGTTTCTCCGATAATATCCGAAAGATGGGATAATGACTATGGGAACCTCTTGCAGAACATGTTTGGCAGGTTTAAACCCTAGTACACTCCCTATGGGTGGTTCCTAACCGAGACTAATGCTCGTGACTTGCAACAAACCCTTGATTCGTGGTTGATCCGTTCATGTATCCTTAATATCAATGGAACTTGGGTGTTGATAAGGTGTAAACCATAATCCACCAAAATGGATGATTGATATTAAGGATGATATGATCCATACCATGACCTTTATTTGGTGTGCTTTGCTTGATCCTTGAGTGTGATTGTTGCATTCATGCATTCATGCACCCATTTGCATCCATAACATCAATAATGAAGAAAATTTTCAAGGAACTTAAGAGATCTATTTGCAAATTTTCAGACATGGAAAGACAAAGAAGGAACACTAAGAAGTACAGTTTCAGACAACCAGACTTGAAAGAGTTAAAGAATCTGACATCCTATGTACTAGATCCCTTGGGTTTCAAGGCACGTTTTGGGAAGCTTCTTCCTCTTCTGACTACTCAGGTGGACGAAGGATTGATGAGTGTATTGGTGCAGTTTTATGATCCTTTGTACCGTTGCTTCACGTTTCCGGATTTCTAGCTTTTGCCCACGCTTGAGGAGTATGCCTATCTTGTGGGCATACCTATCCTACACTAGTTGTCGTTCAGTGGCTTGGAGAGAGTTCCTTCTTTTCAAGAGATTGCTGATCTGTTGCGTATAGATGAATCTATTATTGGTGCTCATATGACTACCAAAGGTGGAATTCAAGGTCTCTCGTCTGATTTCCTCATTGATAAAGCTACTATGTTTGGGAAGGCCATGAGTGAGGACGCCTTTGAGGCCATATTTGTACTTCTCATCTATGGGCTAGTGTTATTCCCCAACATCGACAAGTTTGTGGATGTGAACGCCATTAGGATTTTCTCTACTCTTAATCCCGTTCCGACTCTGTTGGGTGACACTTATTTTTCTTTGCATACGAGAAATGCAAAGGGTGGTGGCGCCATTGTGTGCTGTTTGCCTCTATTGTATAAGTGGTTTATTTCTCACTTACCGCAGACGGTCGCCTTCAAGGAGAACAAGGGATATCTACGGTGGTCTACGAGACTTATGTCTCTCACTAATGATGATATCTCTTGGTACAACCGTGTGTATGATGGTGTGCAGATTATCGACTCTTGTGGTGAATTCTCCAATGTACCTCTTCTTGGTACATGTGGTGGGATTAACTACAACCCTGTTTTGGCACATCGTCAGCTTGGGTTCCCCCTAAAGGATAAACCCAATAACATTCTGTTAGAGGGTGTGTTCTTTTAGGAGGGTAAAGATCCCCAAGGCTTGAAAGCCAGAATGGTCCGCGCTTGGTGCAAGATTCATAGGAAAGGAAGGAAAGAGTTGGGTCCTAAGAATTGTGTTGCTATGGAGCCTTACACTGCTTGGGTTAGGAAGAGAGCGTCTGAGTATCTCATGCCTTACGAGTATCCAAGACCTACACCTTTGGTTATGGCTGGGCCTTCAACCCTCCCTGACCAAGGCATAGAGGAGTTGCGAGACGAAGACCGATCACGTGCTTGGATCCGTGAAAGAGAGGAGTTTCTTCAGCAGATCAAGGAGAAGGATGCTTTGATAGAGTTCCTCGAACATCAGGTTATTGATGATGCATGGACTTCTCCACTTCCTCAGTCTTCCAAGTTTTGGAAAAGGAAGTACGATCGACTCGCCAAGGAGAAGGCGGATATGGAGGCAGCCTACGAGAGGGAGGTGAAGAGACTTCGTGCATCCTATCCTCCTGTGTCCCGAGCTTTAGATGATTGTTTCTAGGGATCCATAGGATGACTAATTTCTTTTTCTCTTGTATATGGTTACCAATGTCGTACTTCTTTAGTGTAAAGTATTTCCCAGATATTATGTTTCCATATGTGATAAAAGTGTTTAATATTTCCAAAATTCGTAAATACAACTCTAAAGTTCCTGTGAAGTAAAAAGCAAATCATGTGCACTAGCATTGCATGCATCATGTGCATAAGCAGGTTTTGTTCCCGGCTTCTTGTCCTGTGGTCTAACTCTATGTTCTTCATTTATTCTGAAGACAATCTGATGGATCATTTGGAACAAGAGAATCGCGAGCTGAAAGAGGAGGTGACCAGATTAAGTGCCTTGATGGAGTCATTTATGGCTGCCTATAGCCAGTCTTCTCCGACACCTTCAACTCCTCCCCAGAGGACAGTCATCTCTGAGATTGTCTCCTCGATTGTGCCTGCAGCCAGTACACACTTTGCTCCAATGGCCATGCTAGCCAGATTCCCGTGGGGGATGCCTCCCAATTTCATGCCCGAGGGTCCTGCTCCCACCTTTGCTTCTATGTCGGCATCTAGCCCGGTCCTTGCTGTTCCTCCTCCTGTCGTGCATACTCTGCCCATAGTAGACGACACCATCTATCATTCTGAGCCGTATGAGGGCCCAGATGTCTATGAGAAGATGGATGCTATGAATGAGCAATTTCTTGAGCTTCGCAAGGAATTGAAGACTCTCAAAGGAAAGGATCTTTTTGGCAAGTCTGCTGCCGAACTCTGCTTGGTTCCTAATGTGAATATCCCTGTGAAATTCAAGGTCCCTGACTTTGAAAAATAAAAGGGAAATACTTTCCCTCTCAGCCACCTGGTCATGTATGCCAGGAAAATGTCGACTCAGACCGACAATGATCAACTGCTCATCCATTACTTTCAGGACAGTCTGTCCGGTGCTGTGCTGCGTTGGTACATGGGCTTAGACAGTGCAAACATCCAATCCTTCAACGATCTTCGCGAGGCCTTCGTCAAGCAATACAAGTACAATGTGGATATGGCTCCCGATAGGGATCAATTGAGGGCTATGTCCCAGAAGGACATGGAAACATTCAAAGAATACGCCCAGAGGTGGCGAGAGGTAGCAACACAGATCATGCCCCCGCTAGAAGAGAAAGAGATGACTAAGATCTTTTTGAGGACCTTGAGTTCTTTTTATTACGAGCGGATGATTGCTAGCGCTCCTTCTGACTTCACCGAGATGGTGAATATGGGGATGCGTCTAGAAGAAGGGGTTAGGAAAGGGCGTCTGACAAGAGAAGAAGGCTCTTCTGCCAAACGTTATGGGGCGTTTGCAAAAAAGAAAGATGGAGAGGCACATGTTGTGACCTCCCATATGAAACCGAGAAGACCCTCTATGAGGAGGAAGACCGTGCGTCCTGCCGATAACCAGCACCAGGTGGCTCATATAGCACCTGTCTTCAGAGATAATCAACAGTACCAGCAACATAGCAACAATCAGCAACCACCACATCCGCAATATCAACAACAACAGCACCGTCCGCAACAGCAGGCCTGTCAGCCTCGAAACAGTAATCAAACCAGCACGAGTTACGAGAGGAAAAGGGTCACCTTCGATCCTATTCCAATGACGTATGCAAAACTATATCCCTCTTTGATAGAGAGGAAGTTGATTACTCCGCGAGACCCACCGGCTATACCTGCTAACCCCCAGTGGTGGTATAGGCTCGAATTACACTGTGTTTACCATTCTGGTGCTCCCGGCCACGACGTGGAGAATTGCTACCCTTTAAAAACCAAAGTTCAAGACCTTGTAAGGTGTGGCATTCTGTGCTTCGAGGATGTAGGTCCTAACGTGAAGAAGAACCCGTTGCCCGAGCATGGGAAATCTGTCAACATGGTCCAGGGTTGCCCTGGCAAATACAAAGTCAAATACATCAGTCATATTCGACAATCACTGGTCGAGATGCATCGTTTGCTATGTGATTACAGTCATTATAAGCATGACCACGATAGATGCCAAGTCTGTTCTGTTAATCAAAGAGGTTGTCGCCAGGTGCGCAAAGATGTTCAGGAGATGCTAGATGAAGGAGTTCTTGAGATCCTTCAAAATAGAAATGTTGACGAAGATGCTGATGAGGTCAATGTGATTTCTCCGATATTCCGGATACCTGAGCCTGTTGTCATCAAGTATGATGGTAGCAAGTAAAAGGATTTTCCTACTCTCATTATTAAGCCGGCCGGACCAGTACCATACTCTTCTAAGAAAGCGGTTCCCTATCGCTACAATGCTGTGGCAATGGAAAATGGGAAAGAAGTGTCCTTGCCTTCTTCATCTGTTGTAAATATTGCTGATGTTAGCGGTTTGACCCGTAGTGGTCGTGTATTTTCAGCACCATTAAAGCCTTAAGATGATGCTCGTATCGATGCTGATTCTGTTGAACGCCCGATTGGGAATGATGTGAGCACTCCAAATCCGGCACTTGTTGTTAAGCCCTCCTCTACATTGAAAACTCCTTCTTCTGATGGCCCAGGTGGCAACACGAAAGAAGACTGTGATGAGATGTTAAGGCTCATCAAGAGAAGCGAGTACAATGTTGTAGACCAGCTTCTACAAATGCCATCCAAAATATATGTGTTATCATTGCTTTTGAATTCAGAACCACACCGAGAGGCTCTGCAGAAGGTTTTGGATGTGGCATATATGGATCACGATGTCACGATAGAACAATTCGACAGTATTGTTGCAAACATTACCGCCTGTAACAATTTGAGTTTTTGTGACTCTGATCTACCCGAGGAGGGAAGAGACCACAACTTGGCATTGCATATATCTATGGGTTGCAAATACGACGCCATGTCCAATGTACTGGTGGACACTGGGTCATCATTGAATGTATTGCCAAAAACCACTCTCTCAAAGCTGTCATATTAGGGGCCTCCCATGAGGCAGAGTGGAATAGTTGTGAAGGCTTTCGATGGGTCTCGCAAAACTGTGATTAGTGAGGTTGATCTCCCAGTCAAAATCGGACCAAGTGATTTCCAAATTACCTTCCAGGTTATGGACATTCACCCATCGTATAGTTGTCTCCTAGGCAGACCATGGATTCACGAGGCAGGCGCCGTGACATCCACCCTACACCAGAAACTGAAATTTGTGAAGAACAAGAAGCTGGTAGTAGTAGGGGGAGAAAAGGCTCTCCTGGTTAGCCATTTGTCTTCTTTCTCATATATAGATGCTGAGGATGAAGTTGGAACTCCTTTCCAAGCATTATCTGTTGCTGAACCTATTGAGAAGGGAACTCCTTCATTTGCTTCCTACAAAGACGCAAAGTTGGCCATCGAGCGTGGCGCAACTGCTGGATTAGGGAAAATGATTGAGCTAGAAGACAATAAGTCCCGGGCTGGCATATGATATTCATCTGGGGTTTCTAATACTCAAGGGTTGTTCAAGAGTGGAGGTTTCATCCACACCAGTCAAGACGAGGAAGCTGCTGCCATCTTGGATGAGGACGAAGAGGATTCTGGCAACTTCGTCATCCCTGGGGGGTTCTGCAATAATTGGGTCGTTGTGGATATTCCAACAGTTATCCATAAGTCAAAGTAATGTTCATTGTGTTTAAAAACCCTCCTCCCATGCCAAAAGGAGGAGTGATGACATAGATGGCGCATAAATACAATGATATTTTCATTCAATAGATTCATGTTAAATGATTGTTTTTCCATTTATTTTCCCTTTTCACTTTTGCATGAAATATGTGATCACATAAAACCTCAAAAATAAGAATAAAATCAATCTTTTCATCTGCATAATGGTTTGTCTTGTTTGAATTCTAAAGCTTTCATATCCAAAATCATTATGCAGGTTAATCAAACCCTATTGAACATAATGATCCAACACCATCTCCCAACTTTGAATTCCCTATATTTGAGGCGGAAGAAGATGATGTTGAAGAGATTCCTGATGAGATTACCCGTCTACTTGAGCATGAAGAGAAAATCATTCAGCCGCATCTTGAGAATTTGGAAACAGTCAACTTGGGGTCTAAGGGTTGTGTGCGAGAAGTGAAGATTGGGGCACTCCTGGAAGAGTCCGTTAAGGAAGGGTTGATTGAATTGCTACAAGAATATGTTGATGTCTTTTCCTGGTCATATGAAGACATGCCTGGTCTAGATACTGATATTGTGCAACATTTCCTACCTTTGAAGCCTGAGTGCGTGCCTGTGAAGCAGAAGCTCAGAAGAACTCATCCTGATATGGCAGTAAAGATCAAAGAGGAAGTTCAGAAGCAAATTGATGCGGGGTTTTTGGTGACTTCTACATATCCTCAATGGGTGGCCAATATTGTACCCGTGCCTAAGAAAGACGGAAAAGTCCGGATGTGTGTGGACTATAGAGACTTGAATAAAGCTAGTCCGAAAGATGATTTCCCTCTACCACATATTGATATGTTGGTAGACAATACAGCTAAATTCAATATCTTCTCATTCATGGATGGATTTTCCGGATATAATCAGATTAATATGGCACCCGAGGATATGGAGAAGACAACATTCATCACACCTTGGGGAACATTCTGTTATCGAGTGATGCCTTTCGGTTTGAAGAACGCCGGAGCCACGTATCAACGAGCTATGACCACCTTGTTTCATGATATGATGCACAAAGAAATTGAGGTATATGTTGATGATATGATTGCTAAGTCAAGAACGGAAGTTAAACATGTAGAGCACTTGTTGAAGCTTTTTCAGCGTTTGAGAAAATATAAGCTCCGTCTGAATCCCAACAAGTGTACATTTGGAGTCCGTTCTGGCAAGTTATTGGGCTTTATCGTCAGTGAAAGAGGTATTGAGGTTGATCCTGCAAAGGTCAAAGCAATATAAGAGATGCCTGCGCCCAAAACTGAGAAGCAAGTCCGAGGTTTTCTTGGCCGCTTGAATTATATTTCCAGATTCATATCCCACATGACTGCCACATGTGTGCCGATATTCAAGCTCCTCCGGAAAGATCAGTCCCATGATTGGACTGAGGATTGCCAAAAAGCTTTTGACAGTATTAAAGAGTATTTGTCTGAGCCTCCGATCCTGTCTCCTCCCGTGGAAGGAAGACCGTTGATTATGTATCTGACTATTCTTGAAGACTTAATGGGTTGTGTCCTTGGTCAGCAAGACGAATCAGGAAAGAAAGAGTATGCCATATACTACTTAAGCAAGAAGTTCACCGATTGTGAGTCTCGATACTCGATGCTTGAGAAAACATGTTGTGCTTTGGCTTGGGCTGCTAAGCGCCTACGCCAGTATATGCTAAATCATACGACTTGGTTGATATCCAGAGTGGATCCAATCAAGTATATCTTCGAAAAGCCTGCTTTGACAGGGAGGATTGCCCGTTGGCAGATGTTGTTATCTGAGTATGATATTGAGTATCGAGCTCATAAGGCTTTTAAAGCTAGTATTTTCGCTGACCACTTGGCACATCAGCCGATTGAGGATTATCAGTCTGTGCAGTATGACTTCCCGGATGAGGAAATTCTGTATTTGAAAATGAAAGATTGTGATGAGCCTACGCTCGATGAAGGGCCAGAGCCTAGTTCTAGATGGAGTATGGTGTTTGATGGCGCTGTAAATCAGTATGGAAATTGTATTGGGGAAGTGATTATTACTCCTCAGGGCACACACATTCCTTTTACAGCAAGGCTGACTTTCAAATGCACGAATAACATGGCTGAGTATGAAGCCTGTATTATGGGATTGGATGAGTGCATTGATCTTAGGATCAAGCATCTTGATGTTTACAGTGATTCGGCCCTCGTTGTTAATCAGGTTAAGGGTGAATGGGAAACGAATCAGCCTGGCCTCATTCCGTATAGAGATTATGCGAGGCGGATTTCAACGTTCTTTACCGAGGTTGACTTCCATCATATTCCTCGAGATGAGAATCGAATGGCAGTTGCTCTTGCTACACTTGCTTCAATAATTGTGGTAAGATTTTGGAATGAAGTTCCCAATATCACTGTGATGCATTTGGACAGAGCAGCCCATGTGTTTACGGTTGAAGAAGTGAAGGATGATAAGCCATGGTATTATGACATCAAGTGTTTCCTTCAGAACCAATCTTACCCGCCTGGGGCATCTGTGAAAGACAGGAAGACTCTGAGGAGATTATCAGGAAGTTTCTACCTCAATGGCGATGTGCTTTATAAGAGAAATTTCGACATGGTACTACTCAGATGCGTGGATAGACACGAAGATGACCTGTTGATGACTGAGGTCCATGAGGGTTCATTTGGTCCTCATTCCAATGGACATGCCATGGCTAGGAAGATATTGAGAGCAGGCTACAATTGGCTGACAATGGAATTTGACTGCTGCAAATATGTGAAGAAATGCCACAAGTGTCAGATCTATGCGGATAAGATTCATATTCCCCCGACACTACTGAATGTGATTTCATCACCATGGCCTTTCTCCATGTGGGGAATTGACATGATTGGCATGATAGAGTCGAAAGCATCCAATGGACACATATTTATTCTCGTAGCAATTGATTACTTCACTAAGTGGGTTGAAGCGGCATCATTTGCAAATGTGACCAGGCAGGTAGTCGTGAAGTTTATCAAGAATCAACTCATATGTCGATATGGTGTGCCAGATAAGATCATTACTGATAATGGATCTAACTTGAACAACAAAATGATGAAAGAACTATGTAGTGAGTTCAAGATAGCGCATCATAATTCTTCTCCTTACAGACCCAAGATGAATGGGGCTGTTGAAGCTACTAATAAGAATATCAAGAAGATTATCCAGAAGATGGTTGTCAGGTATAAAGATTGGCATGAGATGCTTCCATTTGCTTTACATGGATATCGTACATCTGTTCGCACTTCAACAGGGGCAACCCCTTTCTCTCTCGTTTATGGCATGGAGGTTGTACTCCCAGTAGAGGTGGAGATCCCATCAATGAGAGTCTTGATGGAAGCCAAGTTGACTGATGCTGAATGGGTTCAGAGTCGTTATGACCAACTGAATTTGATAGAAGAAAAGAGATTGACCGCCATGTGCCACGGTCAATTATACCAGCAAGGGATGAAGAAAGCTTTTGATAAGAAGGTCAAGCCTCGTGTGTTCCAAGAAGGCGACCTTGTGCTCAAAAAAGTCTTGTCTTTCGCGCCCGATTCCAGGGGCAAGTGGACTCCAAACTATGAAGGACCATATGTTGTTAAGAGAGCCTTTTCAGGCGGTGCATTGATACTCACAACTATGGATGGGGAGGACTACACTCGTCCTGTGAATTCAGATGCAGTCAAGAAATACTTCGCCTAAAATAAAAACAGAATAGTTCGCTAAGTTGAAAACCCGAAACGGCGGCTTAGGCAAAAATGAGCGTCTCGGTGGATTGAAAACCCGAAAGGGCAGTCCAGGCAAAAGTTAGAGACATAAAAAAATGAATATATGTATCCCGATAGATTGAGTACCTCATCCTGGGGCAAAATAGGCAAAAATAGGGATTTGGCAAGTAACTGCATCTTGACAAGACTGTGTTCTACAACCATCTTCCGTCAGAGATTCTCGCTCATTCATCATCGACCAAAGCCTCAAATACGTCGGATTCAGAATTGGTGGAGAAATGGTCATTATGTTCAATGTAACCCTTTTCCAATATATATCACCAATTTCAAATTTGTAGAGATCTATGGTGTCTTGCCATTTGCAGACTATCATTCCATCAAATAAATTTGAGCCTTTATCCAATTATTTGTACTCTTATTTATTTCTATTCAACAAATGTTTTGCATGTTTTAATTGAGAAAATATCATTGTCAAATTTTTCATAATTTGTTTTTAAACAAAGCGAACATTCAGAATGCGATAAGGATACTGGGAAATGTCTACAGTGCTCTCCCAAAAATGGTATGATCCTCCGCAGGGTAGGTGTTTGTCCATACTCCTGGCGTGCTCATGTTGCTTTTTCTCAAGCAGAATGTTTGGTAAAGATTATTCGTCTTTGCTTCCTCAGCAGACGTGATCTCGCTATTTGAGAAAGTATTTGATTGGCCCTTGGAAACTTCTGATTTGGTGGTTGTTCCCCACAGAGTTCCTTGATCCCCTCGGATGATTTCCCCAGTAGAGGTGGAGATCCCATCAATGAGAGTCTTGATGGAAGCCAAGTTGACTGATGCTCGTCCCCTGCGGAGATCTTTGCTTCCTGGTATCTTTTGCCCTCATCATATTGGATACTCTCCGGCGAACTTGGCTTTCAAACACGCAGATATTCATGATTGCATTCTTTGCCATATATCTTTATTTGTTATCCCCTGCTAGCTGGTATTACATTTCCCAAGCAGATGTCGGTGTCTGATCCCTCCATATAGAGTCAGCCCCTTAAGCAGAAAGTGTTTATCTTTCCTTCCATATTCCCCACCGAGCTATATCCTCGTGGATGATGGTTGTTTCTGTTCCTTCCCAACATATATTGGGATGGGATTCCCTATTGAGTTATATCCTCACTGGGACGAGTCTTGATTTAGTTTGCCTCTTTAGTTCGCTCCTAGATTGGCCTTTTGTGACTGTTTCCTGCACTTCCCTATGGTATAAATGAATAATTGCTCAGTAATTAGTAATCATTCATCTTATCCCCGGCGGAATCTGTGGTTTTCTACCTTTATATCGGTAGTTGTAAACCCTATTTCATCTCCTTGCAGAGTTAACCTTTTGTTCATCCTAATCGATGATGGTTACTTCTCCGTGGTTTTTCTACCCAATATCCGGTAGATGTAATCCCCTCTATGACGGTTATCTTCATCCAATATTAGGTGTTGATATTCCCTCATTCTTTTGGATAATTGCTCTGATTAGGCAGTTTATCCCCTAGCGAGTCATCTTTCATTTTACCCTTTGTTTGGTAATGATTGTTTCTCCCCTTGATTGGTCATCATTGTTTACCTAGTTTCGATATCCTGATACCTTTCTTTGTCGGTCGATTTATCCTTTATTAACCCAGTAACCGATTGTGGATAATCTTCCATGTGAGTATATTATCTACGTTCTGACGGTAATAGATGATATATCTCATGCACTCTTTGGTCGAAGCCTTTTGTTCTTCCCCAGTTGAGTAAGATTCGTATCCCTTTGTGGAATCGAATGTCCATCCCATAATCGAGTTTGCTTTTTGCCCTCTTTTTGGATGATGAGTGTCTTGGGAATATTCCCCAATTCACGCTTTTGTTGGTCACCTATTATATGCCCAGTAACCGGAATCCCTGGTGTTCCTTCCTTCTGCTCCCTATTATGACTTTTTTTTGTCCCCTGTGGAGTCAGATTCCCTGAGTTGAAATGTAACTTTTAGGTCTTCCTCAGACGTTTTGGATGATTGATATCTCTCACCCTTATAACGGTCTTAGATATTCATTTTCCCGGAGCATGTATTCCCCTCACCCTGATGTCGGTGGGATTACATGATCTCTTCTTGAGCTTATTACCCAGTAACCGCTAATACCTCATCTTGTTATTTCCTCAGCTGAGTCCTTAGTGGACATCCCCACCTGAGTCCGGGTTTTTATCTGAGGTATCCATTGCGGATAACTTGGCTGTATTGGCGTATTCCCTAATACATGCATCTTCGAGTCAGCTCGAGTCCTTCCATTGGTTTATTTCATGGATTCTCTCTGTGTCTCTCAGCAAGTTTCAAGTCGTGACCTGCTCACGCGTTTTCATCCCTTTCCTCCGCGGTAGAGTCTCTGCCCCATAGAATGAATTATTCATAGGGATTGTCGATTTCCTCCTGATCTTTGCCTTTGTGGACACATATCCCCACAGAGTATTACCGTTTGCATACATACATTCTCATCATGAGGTCTCTTAGGGACCAAAATTCATCTCTTTGTTATTATTTAAGCCCATTCTACCGCGTCGAGGCGAAGATTTTAACCTTCACTTCTCCGGCTAGAATGACCTTAAATAGGGGCATCTGTAAGACCCCAATTTTGGCCCTAAGATCCCTCATGGCATCATAACATTACATTTGCAAAGCCTCAAGGATCATAAGCATCTTGGTTCCCTTTACCTTTGGGTAGGATCTCTTGTGAGTAGTTTGAGATCACCAAGCATAATTGGATTGTATATTATTGCTTTTCTTATTTTTATCTACTAAGCAAAAGCATAAAAATATGTCACTAACATCTTTTGTTTGTAGCTTGAGTAACCCCAAGGTCAAGAGCTTCAAGGAGATCCTTTGTGCAGAGATATGGCCAAGTGAAGATGATAGCCAGCATGGTAATGGTTCCCAAAGCTCTCATCCATCAAATATGCCTCCCTAGCATCTCAATTCATCATTTTGATCAAAGCAAGTCAAAGGGTTTGAGGTTTATTCCCCAAAGAAACCCTAATTCATCTGATCATCCACCATGCCTTGCTCATGAAGCAACCTCAGCCCATGATCAAATACAATCAAGGGAAGTTCTTTAACTCATCATTTCATGCATATTTGAACTTATTTGAGTGTCCTCAGTCATCAATTCATCAAGATATGAGGTGTGGACTTAAGAAGTTGATCAGTCAATTCATCTAACTATTTTGAAATACACTGAGACCTAACTTTTTATGTGTTGGTAAAATGGAGATGACCCCAAGAGAAAACATGTTCTTAAGGACAATATGAACAACTTTCATGTTCATAAAAAATTGATTTTAAACTTGGAAGGTCATCTCCCATTCCAAGACATTATAGGTCATTTTGACTGAAACCGTAATTTTGGGTCAACTTCCCAAGGACATAACTCATTCATTTTTTATGATTTTGAGGTGGGATCAAATGCATTGGAAATCGTAAGATGTCTACTTCAAATGTTATGTTTAACAACATTTCAAAATCTCAAAGGAAATACATGTGATAATGCAAAACATTATAGGTCACTTTAGACCAAATGCATTGAAAGGCAAAAAAGTCCAACTTCAAGTGCCCATAACTCTTTCATCAAAAATATAAATGATGTAAAATTTAAGTCCATTTTGATTGTCTTGAAAAGAACTACAACTTGCATGTTGGAGGTTGTTTCGTTTAGGGCTTGCATCATCAAAAAAGAAGGACTTGAACATTGGCCAAATTTAGAAACTTTGCCTTTACATGTTTTGCACCTTGCACTTTAAACTCAAATTTCACCAATTTCCACACTTCAAATGGATTTTTGCCCAACATAACAATTGTTCCTTACATCAAAACCTTTCCAACCATTACTCACATGCTCATGTTTGGATTTGGAAAATGACATTTTCAAAGAGGGGGAGTTTTTGGTTCAATTATGCATAACACATAAAAACCCCATGCACAAGCCAATTCACTCCAAGCTACACGTCCAAATCATCTCACATTCATTTCAGATTGCATTTGGCATTGAATTTGGGCCCTTTGAATGATCATACAAGCCCATGCAATGAATATCCAATTCCATGCACACGGATTTGATCACACTTGCCTTGCCTTTCCCTCTATAAATAGAAGCCTTACTCCATTCAATTTTCATCCATGAATCAACCTGAAATGCTGCTAAACTGAAAATCGAGCTATACCAAAGGAGCTATTTCACTTTTTTTCAAATTTTTCAGATCTAAAATTCAACTAAATCTGGTTGAATCTTTAGATCTAAAGCTCATAGACCTTCATCCTTTAGTTCATTGATCTTCTGTTTGGCCAAAGGAAGCGAGGAAGCAAGCTCAAATCTCCAGAATCCAAGGTTGTTCATCAACTGGTTTTTTCTTCGAAACTCACCATTTATTGATCTATTTACTTGGATTTTGTGTTGGTTGAAGTCCTCTTCATAGAGGCAATTGTTTTGAATGCTCAATTGTGCAATCCATGAAGTTCAGTATGAACACCATGATTTTCTCTCTCTGATTTCTCTCTCTATGAGGATCTAGAGGAGAAACCAATGGTACAGGGATGATGTACATCATCCCAGCTTTCTAATGATGTATGGATCGTGTATTTTGGTTAAGCTTTTGAAACCTGCAATTTTGGCCGAAATCTTCATGCTCACCGGAGAAGAAGGTGGCTCTGGTGGGCGTCCCTTTGCCAGATGCGTTGTGAGCCTTGGATCTGATTTCCAGATCTAATCTCTACCTTTGTTTCTTATGACTTTTTTAAATACCATGTGTGACGTGTTTGACTGAAGCCTACCATGAAAGCGTGCATGTGGAGCGTCTGATCAGCCACGTCAATTAATGAGGCTTGATCAGACGCTCCTGGTTTTTTTGATTTTCTTATTTTCTGATTTTTATTTCTTTTATTTCCATTATTTTCAAAAATTCATATCTTCTTCATTTTAATTCCAAAAAATATGGGACCAATTGCATTCTTCTCCAAATAATTTCTAGTTTCTAATTTTGATTTTTAATAATTTTTATTTTGTCATTTGATATTTTTTGTGAATTTTCTCTTTTCTGGTTATTCTTAATTCATTTTAAATAGTTTTTGATATTCAAAAAATACAAAAATATTTTCCAAACCTATTTGAATGATGATGGATCTATGAAAAATATTCTCATCAATTTTTTAATTGATTTGAGATTTATTTGAGATTTTAGTTCAATTAGGTTATTTTTATTCATTTTTAATTGATTAAAAATAGTTTCTGACTTGTAAAAATGCTGAATTTTTTTTGTCAAACTTTGTTTGACCTTGGTGAACTTAGGATAAATCACTTGGACCTTTCAAGGTTGATTTGAAGTGATTTTGAAGTTTGACCTTTCTTTTATTTTTAATTCAAGTTTATTTTAATATTAAAAATGCCAAAAATATTTTGCTTATTGTTTGACCTCCAATCTTCATCTCATTTCTGATTTCTCATTGTTTGATTTTGACTTTCAATGTCACTTGGTCAACATGCATGGATTGGTACACTTTATTTCACCTTATGCACTTTATTCCTTCCATTTTCTTTTCCATTCTTAATCTCCTTCTTCTTCTTTTTTTTTCTTTTTGATCAATGAGTTGAAGGTTGATAAGTTAGCATTGATTAGGGAGACTTAATCTTCCTTGATTCAAATCTAATTCATCTTGATCAATGGATCAAGTGAATGGCTTTGCATTAAGGATAGGTTGTCTCCTAAATCATGCAAAAGACTTAAACCAAGACAAGATCATTTCTCTTCTTCTTTTTGGCATGACAAGTTGCTGGAACTTGGTTCACTAATCAAGACTTCTAACATGTATTGTTGCCTACATTATTATTGACCGGCCTCAGATAGTTGTGACTTCTACATAAGTCCAATTACGATTGCTTAACATAGCGCTAACTTTGCCTTATGGCACACTAACTACTAACACTAATCACTAACAATTAACATTTACTTTTTGCTCTTTACTTTTATGCAATTTACTATTCTTGCACCTATTATTCATTTGCTTTTCCCTTTGCTCACTTGAGCACATGTTTATGTTAATGCAATTTGCCTTTTGCTCACTTGAGCACATAATTGTGTATATATCATTGTGCTTGTGATTTGTTTTGATTGTTGTGGACCAAATGCAAAGAAATGGACAAATGGACTTAGTTTCTAGGACATTCCCTATGCAAAATTGGAGTAAAAGGACTTTAATGTTGAAGATGGATTAGAAGGACCAAACCTCTAAACTCACTCTTGTCCATTCTTGATTTGCTTCATAAAACTCTTTGATGTGTGTGCTTTTGTGCTAGGGAATCCTATAAGAGCTCAAATTGAGGAACCATTGCCATGTTCATCCAAAGTGAAAGATACAAGATGCATTGAGGATCTCTTAAGAGACTTATGTGATTGTTGCTTGAGCTTACTATTATTGTGATTGCTTATTCCAAAGGATGGGAGCAACTTGGATCATCACTATGATCTCAAGAGAGGAACTTCTTTTATGGTTTTGTTTCTTATCCCTCACCTCTTGTATGCTTAGGATCTTAGCCCTTCTTCTTCTTCTCTCCACTCTAACCCAAGCCAAAACTTTTTGTGCAAACATTTAACAATTGTTTTCAAACATTAGAAACCTAAGCCTTATGCTTTTGATTTTCAAACTTTCTTTTCTTAATACTTATTTGAATTGAACTTCTAAGTCAACTTTGACCATTTTGTAAATACTTCTCATTGGTAAATATAACCCATTCAAATGCTTTTGTGGTTTCAATGGCCACTTCCTTAATCAAACTTTTCATAACCTTTAGCTATTAGGTTTGAGTTATACTTGTGGTAGATGTGATACTCATCTATATCCTTAGTGATGGACAATGAGTCTTCCATGCTTATTATAGGGTTAACCCCTCACAAAATGTTGAAGCTATCCTCACATGGTGGATTTGTGGTTTTAGGTTGAGTTTTCTCCCTTGGATAACAAAAGACCTTAAGGCTTTTGGACCAATCAATTCACCAACTCATTTTGAGATTTTTACCCCGAACTACGAGGTTTTGATCCTAATCTTTTTTAAGATGGTACGTAGGCAATGGGTTTATCCATCCAAACACAAATGTAAATAACTTGTATATTCTCTTCTCATCTCTTCAATCATGTTTGCACAAACAAAATTTTTCACAAAACAACAACCTTACCACAAGTATGAAAAGGGCTCCCTAGGAGTACCTAGGATGTTTTGGGTGCCTAACACCTTCCCATTGCATAACTAACCCCTTTACCCAGATCTCTGACTCTCTTTTACTAGTTTTTGATTTGATAAAACTATTAGGTTTTTGTTCGCTTTCTAACCATTCCTTTGGATAAATAGAAGTGTGGTGGCGACTCGACTTGTATGATTTACCTTGGATTTAGTCAATATCTCTAATGGTAACGAATACCCCGCTACACATGGCATGCTTGTATTGTATGTTATTGCTTTTCTTATTTTGTTTACTAACCAAAAGCACAAAAATATGTCACTAACTCTTTTTGTTTTGAAGCTCAAGTGATCATGTGCTCCAATGCTCCTAGGAGACTCCTAAGCTCAATGAAGTGGCTAGGTGAAGATGAAAGCAAGCATGACAATGGTCCACGAAACTCCTAATCATCATATATGTCTCCCAAGTATATCAACTTTCCAATTTTATCAAGATAACCCAAAGGGCTTGAGGATTGTTTCCCAAGGAAACCCTAATTCAATTGTGCATTGACTATGCCTTGCTCATGAAGCAACCTCAACCTATGATCAAATTTAATCAAGGGAAGTTCTTTCATTCATTATTTTATGCATATATGAGCCTATGTGAGGATACTCAATCATTCATTCATCAATATTTAAAGTTTGGCCTTGAGAATTTGACCAGTTTAGTCATCTGACTAAACTGAAGATCACTGAGATACAACTTTTTATGTGTGTGTCAAATGAAGATGACCCCATGATAAACAATGTTCTTAATAACCATATGAACAACTTTCATGTTCATAAAAAATCCATTTGAAATTTGGAAGGTCATCATTCATTTCAATACATTATAGGTCATTTGGACTGAAACCCTAATTTTGGGTCAACTTCCCAATGACCTAACTTCCTTAATTTCTATGATTTTGAGGTGAGACTAATTGCATTGGAAAGCTTACGATGTCTAATTCAAATGTTATGTTAGAAAAATTTTCATAATCCTAAAATAAACACATGTGATAATACAAAACATTATAGGTCACTTTGGACCTAAGCATTGAATTTGAAAAATACCCAACTTCAAGTGGCCATAACTTTCTCATGAAAAATACCAATGATTCAAAATTTATGTCTAAATTGATCATCTGGAAAATATCTATAACTTTTATTTTGGAGGTTTTTCATTTGAAGCTTCCATCATTGAAACGTAAGGGCTTGAAGATGCTTGTTTTTGGTAAAAAATTTCAAAGGGGACCTAGACATGTTTTGTACCCAAAACTTCACAGCCAGTTTTCATAAATTTCCAAACTCCAAATGAATTTTTGCCCAACATGACCTTTGTTCCTTGTTTCAAGGGATTTCCAACCATTACTCACATTAATTTTTTTTTGACTTTCCATGAGTGAGTTTCGAAAAGCTTAATGTTTATGTTCATTTTTGCAATTCACATTATAACTTCATGTGCAAGCAAATGCCAAGCCAATTACACGTCAAATTCACTTCCATATGAGTTTAGCATGGATTTTCATTCATTCTTGGGCCTCACATGCGCCTGTACAGGCCCATGCAAGGAGGATCCAAATTTCATGCACACGAGGGAAAGCATTGCCTTGCATCCATTCCAGCTATAAATAGAAGCTCATTCTCATTCAAATGGTAACCAAGTGGAGATCTGAAGTGCTACTGAATTGAAAACTAAACCCTCACTAAAGGAATTTCCAGTTTTCTCTTTCAATTTCAAGCTTGAATTTCAACATCATTAGTTGATCTTCAAAGCTCAATTCCTTAACCTTGCATCACCATCACACTTCCAGATCAAAATTGGATCAAGAGCTTGGACAATTCGTGTTGTTTGAAGCTCCATTTCAGAGGTATATCACCAAACTTTCTTGATCTAGATCTTGCTATATAATGTGAATCTCTTTGGTTTGTGCTGTTTTCTGAAGCCCTCATGCATGAGGTAGGCCAGTAGCGGTCTTAATTTTGTAAATCATGCCATTTTAGTTCATGTACCATGATCTTCAAGCTCATGTTTCTCTCCAAATAGGAACTTTGAGGAGAATCCATTGTTACAGGGTTGATGTACATCACCTCAACTTCATTTTGATATCCTCAGTTTTCATTTTTATTAAACTTCATTTCCCTGCGCGTGGTGGCAGATCTGGTTAGATCGCCGGAGAAGATGGTGGTTTCCACCACCATCCCTACGTGGAAGCCTTCAGGTCCATTGGATCATGATGAAATGTTATAATCTTGGCCTTTCATTGTATTGACCTATTTTAAATCAAAGTGTTGCGTGCTTGACCCCAATGCACCGTATGACTGCACCTCAGAACCACATGATCATTGCCACATCAATTAATGAGATGATCAGAGGGCGCTGGATTTTCCTGATTTTCTTATTTTTCTTTTAATTTTTATTTAATTCCTTTTATTTTCAAAAATTCATGAATATTTTATTTGAAGTCACAAAAATATGAGACCAATGCCAAAAATTTTCTTGAAAAATCTAGTTTCATATTTTGATTTTTAATTATTTTTGTGACTTCATTTAATATTTTTTGTGAATTATTTGGTTTTTAATATTTTTAATTCATTTTTGTGAATTATTTATTTTTAACTGTTTTTAAATAGTTTCTAATTTCAAAAATTGTTGAAATTTTTTGTCAAAGCTTGTTTGACCATGTTAGACCTTGTAGCAGGGTAGTCGTTACCATTAGAGATATTGACTAAATCCAAGGTAAACCATACAAGTCGAGCCGCCACCGCACTTCTATTTATCCAAAGGAATGGTTAGAAAGCGAACAAAAACCTAAAAGTTTTATCGAATCAAAAACTAGTAATAATGTCAGAGATCTGGGTAAGGGGGTTGGTTATGCAATGGGAAGGTTTTAAGCACCCAAAACATCCTAGGTACTCCTAGGGAGCCCTTTTCATAAGTGTTGTTCTAGTCTAAAGGGTGTAGGTATATCTAAAGTACTATTTACTAAAAAAAAGGTTAAAAGAAAATGACTCGCAAGGATGCCGCATCCACTGCCTACGTATCTCATCTGAGTATGAGAATCAGAGTCTTCGTAGCTCAGCTACCTATGGGTTAAAGAGAAGTGTGCTCGATAAGACGTCGCGTCTTATGCCTACGTATCTCATCTGGAATGAGAATCAGAGCAAAACATAGTTCGGCTAACTACGGGAACAGGATTGCCATCTGAACATGGACTTACAAAAGAGGACACCAGTTGTGTCAAAGGAGGGTAGGCAGTGTGTTCAACGTCCTAGCAGTAGGTGTCGCATCTCGCTGAATCGAGTCTTAGGCAGTTACCTCTTTGCAATAGAACGGACTGACATGCCACAAGATCGGAGACGCACGGAAGGTCTAAAAATGGGGAGGCTTTGCTCTAGAGTTGTCATGCAATATGGACCTATGTGTTAGGATTTACAAAGGGAAACATCTACCTAATGTTAGCACGCAAAGAATAGGGGAATTCTACCTATGTTATCATACAAAGGGTTCTACCTAATGGGTGCTACCTAAACAGAATAAGAGTCGACGGATGGAGCAAGGAGAGGAGTCACAGATAAGGGTGGATGGAGATACCGGAGGCAATTGACTTACAGGTAGATGGCGATGCCTGAGACAATCGACTTACAAGAGGATGGATGAATGCGTGCTGGTTCTGTTAAGTTTTGAAAATGATTACTCGACGTTGGATCGAGCTTTTGATCTTATTTTGAAATGGTTATCGGATGTTTGTTTTAATTCTTGTATTAACAGGTGACTAAAGAAATAAAGAAATAAATATTATACACTTTATGGGAGAGGGGTACATTTTTTATGAATGGGGAGTGTTCATTGCAAACAAACAATAAGAATATATGCCTCATACATCATACAAGTAGGCAACAGTTATCAATCAGATCGGATAAATAAACAATATATAATCAAACCAAAGAATCGAATAATGGAGCATTTAAACAATGCATGGGAGTATGAACATGTTAAATAATCAAGCAATAGAAAGCATGAATGAGAGAATTAAGTATAAAAGATAACAGATGAATCAAACAGATGAAAATATGCACACGAAGGGTCCACTGAATAATTTAATCAGGAAATGAGGTAAGGGCCAAATAAAATCAAGGTAAAAGGCCTCTAATACATGGCATATGAGATGAACGAGGGAGGATCAAAAGATCTCTTCAATTGCCATAAGCAATCCCTAAGTCATACATCGATCATAAAGAAGTCAACTGAAAATTCAAGTCAACTTAAAAAATAACAAATAAATAGAAAATTAATCAAGAAAATTATGAATAATTAAACTAAATAAGGTGGGGTCAGGACATCATCATCCCCCAAAAAGATTTTAAAAATAATGAAAATTGGCACGTGAATTAATTAAAACAAAACATAGGTCAAACCAAAAGTCAATTAATAAGACTCGGTTAGAAATAAATCAAGAATAAATAGTAAATTAATCAAGAAAATTATGAAAAATTAAACTAAATAAGGTGGGTTCAGGACATCATCATCCCCCAAAAAGATTTTTAAAATAACGAAAATCGACACGTGAATTAATTAAAACAAAACATAGGTCAAACCAAAAGTCAATTAATAAGACTAGGTTAGAAATAAATCAAGAATAAATAGTAAAATAATCAATAAAATTATGAAAAATTAAACTAAATAAGGTGGGGTCAGGACATCATCATCCCCCAAAAAGATTTTAAAAATAATGAAAATTGGCACGTGAATTAATTAAAACAAAACATAGGTCAAACCAAAAGTCAATTAATAAGACTAGGTTAGAAATAAATCAAGAATATATTGAAAATGTGAAATAAAATTCCAAGTAAAGGTCAGGTTGACAATGAGACATTGGTCAACCTTCATCCCAAAAATCAAATGCTAACAATAATTTTAAGTCATAAAAATAAAATCAATAAAAAAAGTGTGTTAAAATGGACCATTTAGAATAAATAATTAAAATAAAATATTAATATTAAATAAATACGAAAATAAAAATTATATCAAATTTAAAAAAACGTTAAGAAAAGTGAAAAATATTTTTGGGTAATTTTATGGACGAAGAAAATATTTTAAATAAGAAAAAGAAATATGAAAATAGAAGGATTAATGGTGATGAACATGGTAAGCAAGCGTAGATATATCAAAACATGGCCATGAAAGAGATGATTACCTAATGGAAAATAGAATTGGAGTGGAATCTAATATGTGATGAAGCTTTGCCTCCTTGCCACGAAATTCCAATGCTCGTTTAGGGTTAGGGTTTCAGTTTCTTAAATAGGGTGGATTAGGTGTTCTCATGGGCTTTTTAATAAGTGGTTTATCCATAAGAATAAAAGTGTGAAGTGAGGTGTAAAATGTTGTTATTTTGGACCAAACTTAAGTGAATGGATGGCCAATGCATGGCCAAAAGAAAGAAAAAAACGTGACTGGTTTGTGCAGCATGCTTAGAAAATCTGATTGGGCCAGCCAGGCCCAAAATATGCCTAGAAAATCAAGTCATGGTGCCCACTTTAAATGAATGTATCTCTCAAACCATGGATCCAAATGAGATGACTCCAAAAGTATGTGAAAGAGGACATGGAAAGGTACAATTGTTTTGGAGAAAGTATTTTCAAATAATGCCTTGAAGTGGAAGAAAACTGACCAAGAAGTCTTGACAAATTTTGAAGATTTTGGACTTAGAAATTTTTCTAAGTGTCCTAAAAAAATGTCTCACTTTGACTAAGCATAACTTTCTCAATTCTAATCCAAATGGAGCAAACTTTATATCTCTAGAAAGCTTGGGACAAGAGGAACAACTTTCATGTTGGAGAAATTTTCAAATGGAGCTTTTATCTTGATGCAAAATGGGCTTAAAGTGAGTGCAACGATCATGAAAACTTGCCCTAAATGGAAAGTCAACCATTTCCAAATTAAGTAACTTTCCCAATTCCTGATTAAATGATGAATCCATGATCCAACCATGATCAAATTTCACATGTAGGATCCCCTAGGCATGGATTTTGAGATTCCACTTTCAAAATGTCAGGAGTTGACTTTTTTGGCCCCATAGTTGATTTTTCCCAAACTGTCTGATTCCCGATTCCATTGATCAATTGAAGCACTTCTAGCTCAAATAAAGAGCTGATTTTTTGTATGTAGACCCTTATGGACATATGGAGGGCAATGGAAAAGAATTTCACCCAAAGAATCTGAAATAAACTGATTTTATACCAAACCCTAGTTTTAGGGCAAAATGATCAGGAACTGATTGCACTGATTGCCAATGGATCTTTCTGAGATAATTGTGACTCTTCCTAGGCCAAGATGCCTCTATAATAATGACATGGATGAGCTCCTCTACTTCCAACCAAACATTGCCTGTTGCAGGTAGCCATGAAACCCTAATTTTTGATTAAATCCAGATGAACACTCTGATAGCTTTGAATCCTTCACTTATGAACTGAGGACCATAATAAGATACTTGGACCCCCCTGAGACCCTTGAGACTTGTATACTTAGAAAATGAAGTCCAATTCTCAATCTTGCTTTGTGTGGGCTCCTTCTGTTAAGGAGTGATCGATCAAAACCTGATCTCCATGTCACTAATGCAGTATGCAATGAGTATGACCTAATATGATGTTAATGAAGTGTAAAACATAATCCCATGCTTCTAGGAAAAATGAAGGGTAAATTTTGGGGTATTACAGCTGCCCCTATTCAATCAACTGGAAACCCGAAAGGAAGAGTGCAACGGCTTTCGCACTTTCGAGGTATCAAGTGATTGAATACGATAAAAGCCCGAAAATTTACACTGAAGTGAAAAAATTAAGTAACAATGCTTGTCAGAATCAGCCAAGACGTGGTCTTGAAACAGAATCCGTCTGGTACGGTGAGAGTCTGTCTGAACACCGAAACAAGGGATGTTAGCCTGAATTCCAAAATAAATGGTAACACAGAAATAACCATGGCCTGAATGCCGCTCATCAATCTGAATACTGGAAATGACTTCGATCTGAGCATTGGACGATACTTGATTATCAAACATCGGTCTGAACGCCGGGCAACTGGCCTGAGTGCCACTACGGTCTGAATACCGGAAAACTGGCCTGAATGCCACAAGTTGCATCGACCTGAATGTCGAAAACTTCTTCGATCTGAACATCGGAAAACTGGCCTGAATGCCACTTCGGTTTGAATACCGGAAAACTGGCCTGAATGCCACAAGTTGCATCGACCTGAATGTCGGAAACTTTTTTGATCTGAACATCGGAAAACTGGCCTGAATGCCACTTTGATCTGAATACCAGATACTTGGCATGAATGCCACAAGTTGCATCGACCTGAATGTCGGAAACTTCTTTGATCTGAACATCGGAAAACTGGCCTGAATGCCACTTCGGTCTGAATACCGGAAAACTGGCCTGAATGCCACAAGTTGCATCGACCTGAATGTCGGAAACTTCTTCGATCTGAACATCGGAAAACTGGCCTAAATGCCACTTCGGTCTGAATATTGGAAACTTTCATGCCTGTCAGCATCGGCAGAAATAGGGAAAATGATAATTGAGGCGGCGCGTGGGCCAACGACCCCTGTTGGGAATAATAAAGATAAATCATGAACAATCTTCAGTCTGAGTACTAGAAACAACTTCTGGCTTATCACTTGGGATACCGAGAATGCCTTATGCTTTACATGCGTATGTTTGAATTTTTCAATGGCGTAATGCTCCATGAAAATTGAAATGCTACGCAATTTGGGAGGATGCAATGCAATATGACTCTACATGCAGGGATGTGAAATGCTTGATTAGAGAGAACGCCAAGCTGAGGCAAGGAATTATGCTGGGGAAATGATCACCATCTTTTGGACCCTGGCAAGGTTGTTGGAGATGCACAACACAAAGAACTCTGTGGGGAAATGACCCTCCAAATGGTGTTCTGAAAAATAACAAAATACCGAGGCTCTGACTGAGGAGAGAATGGCCCTGAAAACTTGCTGCTGAGGAAAGCGACAGTGGTTCTGGCAACCATAATCTGTGAGAGAGACGACTCAGCAGGGTAAGCAAACACCGATACGGTACCGAGATTCTGCTTCAAGGAAAGAGACCATGGGTCTAGAGTCGAGATCATCGATCTGGCATCGAACTCTGAGAAGCAACCGCTTCCGCTGGGAAGATACAGTCTGGCACTGTCAACTCCACTGGGGATATACAGTCAAACACTGTCAACTCCGCTGGGGATATACAGTCAGACACTGTCGACTCTACTGGTGAATGTATAATCTGAAACAAATGCTTGGGGAAGTACAGCAGTGAGAGCCTGCTGGGGATTGAAGAATCCAATGCTCGGACCAGCTCTGCAGGGATAAGATACAAAATTCCAACTGTTGAGGAAAAATATCCACGATCATTTGATGGGGACCTTAAGGAAATGCATTGAGTGTACCTGCTCTGAATAGACGATCCAAAGCACTTAAAATTTACAGCAATTTTCAATGTTTATTAAGCACGTACATGTAAAGCTCTTATGTTTCATGATGCAATATTTATAAAAAATTCAGACGTCATTTTTGTAAACAAAACAGTAAAATGAAAATGAACACAGAGATGTACTGAATAACATGATTTTATTGATTGAGTGGCCTCTGAATAGGCATTTACATCAGGAAGCAATCCCTGGAAAGAGGTAATTGCACAACAGATAAAAATAGAAATTAATCTAATGGCAATGTGAAATGGATTTCTATCGGGTTCCAATTCCGCTATGATTCGCTCGTCTTCAAGATCCTCCAGATGATCAGCTTTCCGAAAAAGGTGATTGAACTGTTTCCTATCCTTCGGAAGTTTCCGGTTATCGACACGAGATGATATTTAGAACTACTCAGAACGCAACCATTCGCTTAATCCCTAACTTTTGCCTGGATCGCCCTTTCGGATTTTCAATCCACCGGGATACCCATTTTTGCCTAGGTTGCCCTTTCAGGTTTTCAACTTACCGGGTGTACAATCTTTTCATTTTTTAATCCCTAACTTTTGCCCGAACCTTTTTCATTTTCTTGGTTCGCCGGGATGCCCATTTTTTTTGCCTGGACTATTCTTTTTATCATCCAGCGGGTCTATTTTATGCGAACTATTTTTTAACTGCGTCTGAGTTCACAGGGGAAGTGATTTTTTCACAATCCATAGTTGCAAGCATTAAGGCTCCACCATCAAAAACCTTGGTGACAATATACGGTCCATCATAGTTAGGAGTCCACTTGCCCCTGTGATCTGTCTGAGGAGGAAGGATCCTTTTCAACACCAAATCTCCGACCTGGAAGCATCGCGGACGCACTTTCTGATCAAAGGCTCTCTTCATCCGACTCTGATACAATTGCCCATGACAAATGGCTGCCATTCGCTTCTCTTTGATAAGACTCGACTCATTAAACCTTGTCTGAATCCATTCAGCTTTGTCTAACTTGACATCCAACATGACTCTTAGAGAAGGAATCTCCACTTCAACAGGTAGGACTGCTTCCATACCATACACAAGGGAATAAGGGGTTGCCCCGGTCGATGTACGTACTGAAGTACGGTACCCATGCAAGGCGAAGGGTAGCATCTCATGCCAATCTCTTTACGTAACGACCATCTTTTGCACAATCTTCTTTATGTTCTTATTTGCTGCCTCAACAGCACCGTTCATCTTAGGACGATAAGGGGAAGAGTTGTGATGTTGAATGTTGACGTTCTTGCACAACTCTTTCATCATTTTATTATTGAGATTAGAATCATTATCAGTAATGATTCTTTCGGGAATCCCATAACGACAAATGATTTCTTTCTTGATGAATCGGGTAACCACATGTCTGGTGACCTTCGCAAATGACGCTGCTTCGACCCACTTGGTGAAATAGTCGATGGCAACAAGGATGAAGCGATGCCCATTGGAAGCAGTCGGTTCAATCTTTCCAATCATATCAATGCCCCACATAGCAAACGACCACGGCGATGACATCACATTCAGAGGATTTGGCGGCACATGCACCTTATCAGCATAAATTTGGCATTTATGACACTTTCGAGCATATTTGAAACAATCAGATTCCATGGTCATCCAGTAATAACCCGCTCTCAACAATTTCTTAGCCATTGCATGACCGCCGGCATGAGTACCGAAGGAGCCTTCTTGAACTTCCTGCATTAACATGTCTACTTCATGTCTATCCACGTGTAGCACCTCAAATTTGCACCCTACCATTGTGTACATTCATTTCATATTAGGTCATAGCATTAACAATGTCCACTGCATAACATTGCATTGTCCATGTGCCCAAGTGCAAGCTCAGTTGATGAACTAGGTCAACTGATCAGGAGAATCAGTCAATCAAGCAAGCAAGTGCCATTTTCATTGAGACAAAGCCCTAGGGTTGATTTTTCAAGCTCATATGGTCCAAGGATCATTTTGAAGTGGTTTGGCCAAAGATTGGATGCTCAGAAGTCACCAGTCCTTGCTCAGTCAACCAGAAACCCTAGAAAGTCAACTATGGTCAACCGTGGTCAGCTGTGCCCGATTTTATGGATTGGAAGGTGGGAAATGGTTTGAAAGACCTCATTCATGTCCATATAAGTCTCATTTGACATATCAAAGACCAAGGTTGAAGATTTGGAGGCCAGACAGAAAGTTTCTAAAAATAGCAGGTGACCTGTAATTTCAGCTGCCCAAAATGGAAACTTTTTCTCCTCAGAATAACTTCATCATACAAGCTTCAAATGGAATTTTGTCCAACATGAAAGTTGAAGATCTTGTTCTCATCATTCCAAAAAGTCCAAGAACTCAAAAATCCAATGTGTGGTTTGCAAAATATGGCTCAGTGAATTTCAGAAAAGACCCGTAATCAGGAGGCCATAACTACCACATGGTTGGTCCAAATTGCAAGTTCTTTATATGCACAAACTCCATTTGACATGTACTTCAAGGGTGCATCATTAGATTTTTCCAAAAATGGCCAAGGCAAAAAGTCACTTTTCAACTGGACAACTGAATTGGACCAGGGGCAAAATCGTCCAAGTGTCAAAATATTTGGAATTTTGGAATGGGACCTTTTGTAACACCTCAGGAATGACATTTGAAGTGTGTTTGAATCCTCATTTCATGGCTAGGCCTCATATTTTGAGTTTTGACTTGAAAAGTGGAAATGCAAAATTGGACTCTTTTCTACCACATAGTGAAATTCAAGAATAGGCATCCAATTGAAGTGGGAATTGTTTCTACACATTGCATAGGACATTTTGGACTTGTTGGAACCAAAATTGGGCTGCAATTTGGACTGTTATAGAGAAAGGGTATTTTTGGCCATTTGGAGAAAATTGCACATTTGCTTAACATTGCAATTTGGATTAAGGGCTTGTTAATCATGATTAAAGCTATCATATAAAAGCTTAAACATCTCCAAAACGTAACAGAATCCATTTTTCACAGATCTAGATCAAAATTCTCTCCATTTTTCTGAATTTTTCTCAAGAACACATCATTGCATATTGAACCGAATCTCTCTCATTTCTTCATCAATTTGAGCAATTCTTGGTGCTGCAACTTCCATTCAACCTCATCTTCGACTGTTTGGGGGAATTGGCTTCGAAGGATCCACGATTTGCAGCTGCACATTCAAGGTCCTCACATGGTGATTGTGGATTTCGAGCATTTGGAGTACAATTGAGCGAGTTGAAGCTTTGCACCATATTTCCTCAAGTCCAGGCCGTTTCTGTTTCAGCAAGACACACGCAAATTCCGCCGATTTCATCACTGCAAGTTCCAGGTACCTCCAGATTCGAATCTCACCATTTGATCCATGATTGTATGCGTGTTGTAGTACGTGTTGTGTAGATCACGGTGATATGTTTAGAATTGTAAATGATCGACTGTAGCATGAGAAATCTTAACTCGAAGTTATGATCCAAAACCCTAAGTTCAACGATTCTTGAGATTTAGGAAGTTTTAGGTTAATTGGAATGCATATTCGTAATCTCCTTGCTCGTGCGGTTCCAACGGATGTAAGATCGCTAATTTTGGTTAAGATTTGAGATACGCATGTTCTTGAGCCTTGTTCATGTTTCGGGAAATTCTGTGCGTTGAAGAAGACGAAATTGAGCTGTTTGATCCTTATTCCAATTTGAAATTTCAAATTAGGCGTTTACCGCCCCCGCCTATTTAATTACGTTATTGCCATTACTGTTATTTAATTTAATTAATTTCAATAAAAATCTAAAAAATGTTAAATAATATCTAGCATGTTCAATAAATCATAGAAAATCATAGAAAAATCACAAAAATATGAAAATAATTTTGTTGACTTGGTGTTTGACTGTAGATGATTTTTGACCTATTGGTCAAAGTTGTGCTTGGAATATTTTTCATTTGACCTAGGGTTTCTTCCACATGTGTATATTTTGATACCTTTGAATGATTTGATCATGAAATCCTCATATTGTATGATAAATGGCTGGAAATTTTTGTGATGATTGTTGACTGGATGAGGTTTATTTCCATATAAATTTTATGCATTTTTGATACCTGGCCATGGAGTTATGAATTTTTTTAACTTAGGTGTGACAATTGGTGTCACACCTCTTGATGCCAATTTGTTGGATTTTTTAGTATGACCTATCCTTGTTAGAATTGATTGAAATTTGGTATGGATGCTCATTAACATGTTAGGATCCTTTGTGAATTTTTGTGGAATTATTCATTATGTTTTCTAATTGATCATGATTTTTCATTTCTGATGGTTGAATTTTCAAGCTCATATGATGCATGTTGGTAGAATCATTGTGAAATGCTCATAGTGTTTTGGATATTCATGAAATTTGATATGCTAGTAGAAGACACATGTTAGGACCTCCCTGTTTTGGTCTCATCCATTTCTTTGTTGTTTTCATTGAATTATGAATTTTTGAAGTGGAAGTATGTGTTGATGTTGTGATTTGGAGCCTATAATTGTGCCTGTTTTTGTTGATTTTCATTGACATGGTTCCATTTGCCCAATTAAGCTGAAATTTGGTGTGCCATATCTGGATTAGGTCCTGTTTAGGTGTAAATTGTTTGAGAATTTTTGGGATGGTGTTGATGTGGATTTGAATGCAATAATTCTGTTTGTAGGCTTAGTGCTTCCTTTGAACTAGTTTGCCTTATTTTGTGCATAGAATGAGCATGATGAATGATATGAACATGAAATTTGGTAGAATAGTTCCTGACATGTGTAGCTTTCATTTGGCTTTGGTCCCATCCATTTCCCATTTAATCTCACTGTTTACCATTGAATTGAAGTTAATGTACATTTTGTGACTTCATTTGGTTGTGTTTTTGCATGCTTAGACATGTTGAATTAATTCCCATGGTTCCACTAGTCCAAATGGCTTGAAAATTGACATGTAGCTTGTTGAATGTCCCCTATTTAGGATATAATTTTTGTGGAATTTACTGTGTTGTTTTGATATTTTTTTTGATGTGATCTTGCTGGTTGCTCATATGTGGTTTAACATTGCTCACTTTGCCTTACATGTTGCATAGATTGAAATGTGTACATAGTTTGGATATGGGACCAATTGGGATCCCTTTGTTATTGAAATAGCTTGACTTTGATCATGAATTGGTTGCTGTTTTAGGATTTTTCCATCTTTTTGACCCTAGGCTAGTCCTAGTGGTCATGTTACTTACATTTGAATGTGATTGTGGCTTTTCAGGTTAAGAGGTTAAGGCTTAAGGATATTGTTTCACATTTGGGATGTTTTACTTGATACTTGTAAACTAATGTGGCTGTTTTGTAGGATGTTGGTCCACATGGACTTGTGCTATGCACATCATTGGGATTGTTAATTGATCATTATATTGTTGTCTGATTATGAATGGGATGCTGATTCTGTTTGACTTTTGTACAGGTACACTTAGTTGCTCAGTTCTCTTAAGAACTTGCATTGATTTGCTTATAAGCAATTAGCATTGAGGTATAGAACCTTCTTCTTCATGTAGTCTGGAGACCCGGCTTGTTATTTGGCCGGGCAAATTGTCTGAAGTCCTCCTTAAGAGGCAATGCTTGTGTATGTTTATATTTGTCCCAAGCAGGAAAAGTCCTCATTTGAGGCAATTGGTGGAAGGTAGGGATAAGCAATCTATCCCCCACTATTCTGTGAGTCTTCTCCTTGCTCCCATTACATGGTTGTAGCATTGAGATCCAAGCCCAAGATCTTGTACATTGTACAGTCGAGTCAATGTCCTGAGCGTAGAAGGGTCCCCCCATTCTGGACCCACGCTCCCTTGTCTGATGCTCTCTCTGACTTGAGATAGAAGCAATGAGGCACACCCCTCATCACCTTTCATCTAGCTTCACCTTAGCCCCTCAATGGCAAGGTTAAGAGCTAACCTGACCCCGATACAGAGGCTTGTTTGTTGAGGTTGATATGACCCCTCGACTAAAGCCTAGCCCTGATGTTTGAGCCCCTTGTTGGTGTGTTTATTTCATGCTGTATATGTTTGTGTGGTGTGATTGTATCCCCTAGGTTTGCTAGACTCCGCGTAGTCTCGTTTGCATGTCAATTAAGGTAGCACGGTTCCTTCGTATAGGACTTCCTTTCTTGCTTGAGCTTTCCTAAAACACAAACAAACATTATCCCCTCTTAAGGATACGTCAACTCCTTCTACTACAGGTGAGTAAGTCTCCAAAGGTCGAGCATCAGGTAGATTGTGTAGTGACGTTGTCCACTTAAAAAACACAAACCAACAGGAATAGTTTAGCCGAACTACGGCAACTCTGATTCTCATGTCCAGATGAGATACGTAGGCACGAGATGCGATGTCTTGTCGAGTTTGACTAACAACTAACACTAATTCTTTTCTCTCGCCCTCGTTGCGATTGAGACCTTCCCCTTCTCTTGCCCTAGTTGCAATCGAGACCCTTCTTCTTGTTGCATGCTGTTGTGTGTTTGGGTTCGGATGCTGACATAATTCCATCAATTGGTTGTCGGGCTCCATGTTTGCCCTTTTGAGTGCGTTTTTGGTTCGGATGCTGATGTAAGTCCAGTGATTGGCATTCAGGCTCCACGTTTGCCTTTGCCTGTGTTCGTTTGTGTGCGTGTTAGCCGAGCTACGAATGCTCTGATTCTCCTTCGTCCAAAGGAGATACGTATGCATAGGATGCGACGTCCTAGCGAGCATGTGTCGTTTCCCCAGTCCGAACTACTTTGACTCTGATGTCTATGCTTGATAGATTAAGTAGGCCCAGGATGCGATATCCTGCCGAGTCAGTTTCAGTCTGTTTTCTTGTGTCTCCTTCAGCCAGTGTGTGTGTGTGAGCAGTGTTTTTAGCAACCATTTTCCCTTCCTATTGTGCGTGGATCCCGTCGAGTACGACGGATGCGTAGGGGTGCTAATACCTTCCCTTCGCATAACCGACTCCCGATCCCATTCTCTTTGGTCGCGAGACTATGTCTTTTCCAGGTTTACTTCGAGCGTTTCCTTTCCCTCTTTTGGGATAAATAACGCACGGTGGCGGCTCTGTTGTTCTTGTTTTCCCGCCGGTTTTTCGCGTAATGCGACAGCTGGCGACTCTGCTGGGGATCCGTAGAGAAGTTGACCTGTGCTGGTCCTTCTTCCCTAAGCGAGTCTCTCCTAGCGCTCTCTAGGTTAGGGCTGTGGTTGTTATATGCTGCTTTATTTATTGCATTCATTTCATTTACTGTTTGCATTCAATGTGTGCATTAATGTTTGCATTCATTCATTCCATCTGTTGTGCTGGCTGTGTGTTTCTCTGTTTGGGGGTGGGAGATACTTGAGGTAAAAAGCCCAATACCCAGGCTATGAGTGGAATCTAGGAAACCTAGGAATAGAGTGATTCATGGGAAGCGGGTGGTATGGCGCCACTTAGCGGAACATTGATATCACGAGCAGTTCAGACCCTGGTGGGATGCTGTCGTTACATACTTCGGGTGTGTATATGATAGTATTCCTGCGAAAGGTTATTTATGCTGCGTTTCTCTCAGCCTTACCCTGGCCTAGACTACACCCGTGAGTGGGGAAGGGTTATTCATTACAGGTACCGATGGTGACTGTTGGTGACTGTTGGTGACTGATGGTGACTCAGTGTGTTCCTGTTGGTGACTCATCTTCTCAGATCGGGTTCAGACGACAGCAGACCAGTTGACTTTGGGTTTCAGATGAATTGTTGTTCAGAGTTCGAGCCGAAGCTTCGATCCTGTGTTCAGAGATGCACAGCTTTCCAGTCGTGTCTGCATCATGTGCATCATAGCATGTTTATTTTTCAAAAGAAATGCAATGAAAAAAAATTGAAAAAATAAAAAGAAAAAAAAAGGGAAAAGAGAAGAGCTAATCCTTGCATGCATATCACTTCTCAGGTACATTCCAGAGCTTGATTCATTGATAGAGATGGCAGCAGTTCCCGAGCCGAAGCGGAAGACCTGTTCCTATAGCTTTCACCGTGAGCCTCTGACGTCTCTGATTGAGTTGAGCAGTCTTGTGACCAGTGATCATCTGAGGGGATTCATTGACCAGTATGGGGATATTCTGACTCTGTTGAAGACGATAGTTGACCCAGTGCCGTTGCAGACTCTTCTTCAGTTTTACGACCCAGAGCTTCGGTGTTTCACTTTCCAGGACTATCAGTTGGCGCCTACTCTCGAGGAGTACTCCATTCTGTTGGGTGTCCCTATTCAGCACCAGGTTCCTTTCCTGGACGTACCGAAGGAAGTTGATTTCAGAGTTGTTGCCAAGGCGTTGCATCTGAGCATCCGAGAGATCAGTGATAGTTGGAAGACTAGTGGAGATGTTGTGGGCCTGCCTTTGAAGTTTCTACTGAGAGTTGCTAGAGGAGAAGCAGAGAAGGGGAATTGGGGAGCTTTTCATGCCCAGCTTGCTGTTACGATCTATGGGATCGTCCTGTTTCCTAGTATGCCCAACTTTGTTGACCATGCTGCCATCAGTATATTCATCCGAGGGAATCCAGTCCCAACCCTCTTAGCAGATGCTTACTATGCCATCCACAGTAGGCATGGTAAGGGTGGAGCCATTAGGTGTTGTCTAACTCTCCTGTTCAAATGGTACATGTCTCTTCTGCCAGCCAGTGGACCATTTGTGGATACCCAGAGCACTCTTAAGTGGACTCAGAGGGTCATGTCGCTTACTTCCTACGACATCAGGTGGCAGTCGTACCGGATGGATGTGAAGGATGTCATCATAAGTTGTGGTGAATTCCGGAGCGTGCCACTCATAGGGACCAGAGGTTGCATCAACTACAACCCAGTTCTTTCTCTTCGCCAGCTAGGGTTTGTTATGAGTGAAAGACCGCTCGAAGCTGAGATAGCTGAGAGTTTTTGTTTTGAGAAGAAGGATGACCCTGTTAGGTTGGAGCAGATAGGGAGAGCCTGGAGAGACATTGGATTAAAGGATGGATCCGTCCTAGGGAAGAAGTTTGCCATCGCAATGCCCGATTACACCGATTGGGTAAAGAAGAGAGTGGAAGCTTTGCTGCTACCCTACAATAGGATGGAGTCGTTGCAAGAGCAACCACCTTTGGTACTTGCTGATAGTGTGCATGCTGAGCACTATAAGCAAGCCCTGATGGAGAGTCGTCGTCTGAGAGAGAAGGAGCAAGACACTCAGATGGAGTTGTACCAAGCCAAAGCTGAAAAGCTGAACCTGTCTCGTCAACTCAGAGACATCCAGAGTGCAGATGTTGGGGGAGTAAGGGGTAAGAAGAGATCTTATTCAGAGATGGAGAATTTGCTAGATACAGAGCACAGAGAGTGTTTGAGATTGCAGAGAGCTGAAGCCGGTTATCTGAAGAAGATCAGAGACTTGGAGAAGCAACTCAAAGCCAAAGATATCCAGATGAAGAAAGAAGTCGACCAGAGACTTGCATCAGAGACCCAGCTAGGGGCCGAAGTTATTGAGCTTAGAAGACAGTTGAAGGAGAAAATCACTCCCTTGCCAGAATGTTCAGAGTGTGAACTGTTGATAGACCAGTGTCACTACTTGAAGACGCTCATTCCTGGAAGTAGCTTGTCTTAGCTTGCATTTTCCTGATGTTATGTTGTGAATCACCCCAGGCTTGTTGGGTGGGATTCATTTGTTGTACTTTGTTGGATATTTGGATCTTTGTTGTATGATCCAGTTGCTCATTTATAGATGAGATTTCGGTTTCACTCTGTATTCATTACTCGGTTGTGTGATGCCTCTATATCTCCCTGTTGCTTTTGCGTTGTTGCAGGTTGTCATTTCTTGAGATGAATCAGGCTCTTCGAATGCCTGAGAGATGATCATTATCATGTGCATCATATGCATTAGCATCATACACATAACATTTGCATAACAGGTGTTCTTAAGCCGACTTCTCACTCTGGTTCCTGTGTCAGGCAGGATAGCTGATCAGCGACCACACCGGTACTCCACAAGACTCAATCAGCGAAGAAGCATGGATCAGGTTCAGGCTGAAATGGCTGAGATGAGGGCGAACATGGCCCAATTTCTGACGATGATGCAAGGGGTTGCTCAGGGTCAGGAGGAGCTCCGTGCTTTGGTTCAGAGACAGGAAACGGTTATTCAGGCGTCTAACCATGGTTCACCTGTTGCTCCACCTGGTTTCGAAAATGCCAACGTTGCTGCTGCTCCTGGTTATGGTTACGCCACTGGAGAAGAACTCAGGGGTATAAGGGTTGATGGTCAGCCTCTTGCTGCAGAGGTCAACGCCAGAGCTACCAGGGCTCCGGCGCGTCATCCAGCTCCTTTTGTTGATAGACAAGAGGACATGTTCACAATGATGGGTGAAGACGATGGTGATGTTGCTAGAAATGAAGATAGGGATCGTAAGGTCGATGCCCTGGCTGAAAAGATCCGGGCGATGGAATGCCAGAACTCTCTTGGGTTCGATGTCACGAATATGGGGTTAGTGGAAGGCCTGAGGATTCCCCACAAATTCAAAGCGCCCACCTTCGACAAGTACAACGGTACTTCTTGCCCTCGCACCCACGTGCAGGCCTATTATCGGAAGATCTCGGCATATACAGATGACGAGAAAATGTGGATGTATTTCTTCCAGGATAGCCTATCTGGGGCATCTCTGGATTGGTACATGGAACTCAAGCGAGATTCTATCCGATGTTGGAGGGATCTGGGAGAAGCTTTTCTCAGACAATACAAGCACAACATGGATATGGCACCGAGCAGGACTCAGCTGCAGAGTCTGTGCCAGAAAAATAATGAGAGTTTCAAAGAATACGCCCAGAGGTGGCGTGAACTTGCTGCCAGGGTCCAACCCCCTATGCTGGAAAGGGAGTTGACTGATATGTTCATTGGCACACTGCAGGGTGTCTTTATGGACCGAATGGGGAGTTGCCCATTTGGAAGCTTCTCTGATGTTGTAATCTATGGTGAAAGAACCGAGAGTTTGATCAAAGCTGGAAAGATCCACGATGTGGGTTCCTCTTCATCAAAGAAACCTTTCTCTGGGGCACCTCGCCGTAGAGAAGGTGAAACCAATGCCGTCCAGCACCGCCGAGGTCAGAACAGAAATCAGCATCAGTATAGACAGGTTGCTGCAGTGACCATCCCTGCACCGCAACAACGTCCACCTCCTCAACAACCAAGACAACAACAACAACAGCAACAACGTCCTTATCAGCCGAGGCAGAGGCTGCAACCGGATAGAAGGTTTGACCCGCTACCTATGTCATATGCTGAGCTTCTACCCGAGTTGCTCAGATTGGGTTTCGTGGAGTTGAGAACTATGGCTCCACCAACCGTCTTGCCACCTGGGTACGATGCAAATGTCCGGTGCGATTTCCATTCAGGGGCACCAGGACATCATATTGAGAAATGTCGGGCTTTTCAGCATAAAGTCCAAGATCTGATCGATTCTAAGACGATCAATTTCTCCCCTGTGCCGAATGTTGTGAACAATCCCATGCCCGCGCATGGCGCTCACCGGGTAAACTGTATCGAGGGGGTCGAATCTGAAGATCTGGTGATCAGTGTGGATGAGATTCAGACTTCTCTATTGGTTGTAAAAGACCGTCTGCTGAATAGTGGTGTTCATCCGGGCTGCGGTGAAATTTGTGTGGGTTGTGCAGAGGCCGAGGATGGGTGTGAATTACTGAGGGCTGGTATCCAGGGTTTGATGGATCGAGGCTGTGTACAGTTTGGTAGGGCTGATAACAGAGATCAAGGGGCAGTGGCTACTGTCACTATCTTCTTCAAGCCAGCTGAAGGGCGTGCGCTTACAACCAGTGGTAATCCGGTTACCATAGCCGCACCAGTTGCTGCTAACACTCCTACAACAATCGTCGCTCCGGTTAGAAGGGCCGAGAATAATAATGCTGTGCCTTGGAGGTATGACAATGCCTACCGAAGCAACAGGAGGGCTGAGAACAGGGTCAAGCCTTCAAATCAAGCGCCCGTGACGATTTTTGCACCTGCTAGTAAAGCCCCGGTCGTTGTGAGTCCTGCTGTGGACAACTTGGGTGGACCCGGAGGCTTTACCCGTAGTGGTCGGCTGTTTGCGCCTCAACAGTTGAGGGATGCCAATGCTGAGGCATCTGTTAAAGCTAAGGGCAAGCAGGCCGTTGTTGATGAAGTTCCTGCTCAAACAAATGTGCCTGGTGGCTCGTTTGAAAAGGATGTGGAGGAATTTATGCGGATTATAAAGAAGAGTGACTACAAGATTGTAGATCAGCTCAATCAAACTCCCTCCAAAATCTCTATCCTCTCTCTGCTGTTGTGCTCTGAGGCACATAGAGACGCCTTGCTGAAAATGTTAAATATGGCGTATGTACCTCAAGAGATTTCGGTCAATCAGCTGGAAGGTGTAATAGCTAATGTGAGTATCCGACACGGCGTGGGATTCACAGATCTTGATTTAACACCTGAGGGGCGGAATCACAACAAGGCATTGCACATCACCATGGAGTGCAAGGGGGCTGTGCTGTCACATGTCTTGGTAGACACCGGATCTTCGTTGAACGTGCTGCCGAAGCAGATCTTGAAGAAGATACCGATTGAAGGGGTTGTGCTGACGCCGAGTGACCTAGTTGTTCGTGCTTTTGATGGATCCAAGCGTTCTGTCTTTGGTGAAATCACTTTGCCTATAAGGATAGGTCCGGAGGAGTTTGACATTGTCTTCTATGTCATGGACATCCAGCCTGCTTACAGTTGCCTTCTGGGACGTCCATGGATCCATGCAGCAGGAGCAGTCTCATCGACTCTCCACCAGAAGCTCAAATACGTCTGGAACGGTCAGATTGTGACCGTGTGTGGCGAAGAGGACATTCTGGTGAGTCATCTGTCCTCATTCAAATATGTCGAGGTGGATGGCGAGATCCACGAAACTTTGTGCCAGGCGTTCGAGATCGTGGCGCTCGAGAAGGTTGCCTATGCTGAACAGAGGAAGCCAGGTGCTTCAATCACTTCTTACAAGCAAGCTAAGGAGGTGGTTAACTCTGGTAGAGCTGAGGGCTGGGGCAAGATGGTGGACTTGCCTGTCAAAGAAGATAAGTTTGGCATCGGTTATGAGCCTCTCCGAGCAGAGCAGGGGGCAGCAAGTCCAAGTACCTTCACCAGCGCTGGGCTGATGAATCATGGTGATGTCTTCGCTACTGAGGGTGAAGATGTCGACAGCGACTGTGATCTCGACTGCTGGGTTCGCCCGAGTGCGCCAGGGGAAGTGATCAACAACTGGACTGCCGAGGATATAGTCCAAGTTACTCTTCAGACAGAGTAATTTTCTTTTGTTTTTTCTCATTCTGCACAAAACCCTACGTTCTGCCCAAGACGTAGTGGCTCATTGTAGGGCCACATGTTTTCATTGTTTATCATTAATAAAGGACGTTTTGCAAACAATTTTGTGATCCCTATCTTTCTATTTTGTTTTTCATTTTTCAAAAAAAATAAAAATGGCAATGTTTTTGTTTTTGTGACTTTCTTGAACTCTTTTTCTAAAATAAAGCATCAACATGCAGAAATGATCTTATGGCATCCACTATGAACAAATCTGTTATGGCTCAGTATGATTTCGACAATCCCATCTACCAAGCCGAAGAGGAGAGTGATGAAGACAGTGAACTCCCGAAAGAATTGGCTAGATTGTTGAAGCAGGAGGAAAGGGTCATCCAACCTCATCAGGAGGAATTGGAGATTGTGAATCTTGGTACTGAGGACGCCAGAAGGGATATTAAGATCGGGGCTGCTTTGAAACCTGAGGTCAAGAGCAGGTTGATTGAGATGCTGAGAGAGTATATGGAGATATTCGCCTGGTCTTATCAAGATATGCCTGGGCTGAATACTGATATTGTGGTTCATAGACTACCTCTCAAAGATGATTGTCCTTCGGTCAAGCAGAAGCTTCGTAGAACGAGTCCTGATATGGCAGTGAAAATCAAGGAAGAGGTTCAGAAGCAGTTCGATGCTGGTTTCTTGTCAGTAACAACCTACCCGCCGTGGGTAGCCAACATCGTTCCTGTGCCAAAGAAGGATGGCAAAGTCAGGATGTGTGTCGATTACCGGGATCTGAACAGTGCAAGTCCGAAAGATGATTTCCCATTACCTCACATTGACGTATTGGTTGATAACACGGCTCAATCCTCGGTATTCTCTTTCATGGATGGTTTCTCGGGCTATAACCAAATTAAGATGGCGCCAGAGGACATGGAAAAGACGACATTCATTACACCTTGGGGCACGTTTTGCTATAAGGTGATGCCATTTGGGCTGAAGAATGCCGGTGCTACCTATCAGAGGGCCATGACGACTCTCTTTCATGACATGATGCACAAAGAGATTGAAGTGTACGTGGATGATATGATTGCGAAGTCGCAGACAGAAGAAGAGCACCTGGTAAATCTGCAGAAGTTGTTTGACAGGTTGGTCAAGTTCAAACTGAGGCTGAATCCAAACAAGTGTACGTTTGGTGTGAGATCAGGGAAGCTGTTAGGCTTCATTGTCAGTGAGAAAGGGATTGAGGTTGATCCAGCAAAAGTCAAAGCTATTCAGGAGATGCCTGAACCGAGAACCGAAAAGCAGGTTCGTGGGTTTTTAGGGAGATTGAATTACATCGCAAGGTTTGTATCTCACCTAACAGCCACGTGTGAACCGATATTCAAATTGCTTAGAAAGAATCAGGCGATCAAGTGGAATGATGATTGTCAGAAAGCTTTTGACAAGATAAAAGAGTATTTACAGAAACCTCCAATCCTGATCCCTCCAGTTCCAGGGAGACCGCTGATAATGTACCTGTCAGTTACCGAGAATTCAATGGGGTGTGTATTGGGACAGCATGACGAGTCTGGTCGAAAAGAGCATGCCATATACTACCTTAGCAAAAAGTTTACCGACTGTGAAACAAGATATTCACAGCTTGAGAAAACTTGCTGTGCTTTGGCCTGGGCTGCTCGCCGACTGAGGCAGTATATGCTGAACCATACTACCTTATTGATTTCTAAGATGGATCCAGTCAAATACATCTTTGAGAAGCCGGCTCTCACCGGACGTGTTGCCCGTTGGCAATGATTTTAACTGAGTATGATATTCAGTACACGTCTCAGAAGGCTATCAAAGGTAGTGTTTTGTCAGACTATCTCGCCGAACAACCGATCGACGATTATCAGCCTATGATGTTTGAATTCCCTGATGAAGACATCATGTATCTAAAGATGAAAGATTGTGACGAGCCTCTTGTCGAGGAAGGACCAGATCCGGACGACAAGTGGACCCTGATGTTTGATGGGGCTGTCAATGTGAATGGTAATGGTGTTGGTGCAGTGTTGATCAATCCTAAAGGTGCTCATATACCTTTTTCTGCCAGATTGACGTTTGATGTCACCAACAACGAAGCTGAGTATGAGGCTTGTATCATGGGGATAGAAGAAGCCATTGATTTGAGAATCAAAACGCTTGACATATTTGGAGATTCTGCTCTAGTGATCAATCAGGTCAATGGAGATTGGAATACGAACCAGCCGCATTTGATTCCGTATAGAGATTACACCAGAAGAATACTGACGTTCTTCAAGAAGGTGAAATTGTATCATGTCCCCCGGGATGAGAATCAGATGGCCGACGCTTTGGCTACTTTATCTTCTATGATAAAAGTTCATTGGTGGAATCATGTGCCACATATTGCTGTGAATCGACTCGAGAGGCCTGCGTATGTGTTTGCAGCCGAGTCTGTTGTTGCGATTGATGAGAAACCGTGGTATTATGACATCAAGAACTTCCTCAAGACTCAAGAGTATCCTGAAGGTGCATCGAAGAATGACAAGAAAACCCTGAGAAGGCTAGCTGGAAGCTTTTACTTGAATCAGGACGATGTGCTGTATAAGAGGAACTTTGACATGGTCCTGCTCAGATGCGTGGATAGACACGAAGCAGACATGTTAATGCAAGAAGTGCATGAGGGTTCGTTTGGTACCCACGCTGGTGGTCATGCGATGTCGAAGAAACTGCTGAGAGCCGGTTATTACTGGATGACTATGGAATCCGATTGTTTCAAATACGCTCGGAAGTGCCATAAATGCCAGATCTATGCTGATAAGGTGCATGTACCACCAAGCCCGTTGAATGTCATGAACTCGCCTTGGCCGTTTGCTATGTGGGGCATTGATATGATCGGGAAGATTGAGCCTACTGCTTCGAATGGACATCGCTTCATTTTGGTTGCGATTGATTACTTCACCAAATGGGTAGAAGCAGCTTCATATGCTAATGTTACCAAACAAGTGGTTGCCCGGTTCATCAAGAAGGAGATCATCTGTCGTTACGGAGTTCCTGAGAGAATCATCACTGACAATGGTTCGAATCTCAATAACAAAATGATGAAAGAGCTTTGTAGAGATTTCAAGATCGAACATCACAATTCTTCTCCTTACAGACCAAAGATGAATGGTGCTGTAGAGGCAGCTAA
The DNA here is from genome assembly GCF_024323335.1 of Lathyrus oleraceus. NCBI lineage: Eukaryota > Viridiplantae > Streptophyta > Magnoliopsida > Fabales > Fabaceae > Lathyrus > Lathyrus oleraceus. The sequence continues at coordinate 348,873,040 of NC_066584.1, read as the reverse complement.
CAAGAATATCAAGAAGATTGTGCAGAAGATGGTCGTCACGTACAAGGATTGGCACGAGATGCTGCCTTTCGCTTTGCATGGGTACCGTACCTCAATGCGTACGTCGACCGGGGCAACCCCCTACTCCCTTGTGTATGGTATGGAAGCAGTCCTACCAGTAGAAGTGGAGATCCCTTCTCTGAGGGTGTTATTGGATGTCAAGCTGGACGAAGCCGAGTGGATTCGTACAAGGTTTAATGAGTTAAGCCTTATCGAAGAGAGACGGCTAGCAGCTGTGTGCCATGGGCAGTTATATCAGAGAAGGATGAAGCGAGCCTTTGATCAGAAAGTGCGTCCTCAGACATTTCAAACTGGTGATCTAGTTTTGAAGAGGATCCTTCCTCCCGGTACCGACAACAGGGGCAAGTGGACTCCTAATTACGAAGGTCCATATGTTGTGAAGAAGGTTTTCTCCGGTGGAGCCTTGATGCTTACAACAATGGACGGTGAAGATTTTCCGTCCCCTGTTAACTCAGATGTAGTCAAAAAATACTTCGCGTAAATTGACCCGCTGGACAAAAAGAACAAAAGAGTCCAGGCAAAAAAGGGCATCCCGGCGAACCAAAAACAGAAAGAAAAGGTTCGGGCAAAAATTAGGGATAAAATGAAAGAGAATTTGTACACCCGGTAAGTCGAAAACCCGCAAGGGCGGCTTAGGCAAAAATGGGTATCCCGGTGGATTGAAAACCCGAAAGGGCGATCCAGCCAAAAGAGGGATTAAAGCGAAGACTACAGTCTGAGTTGTCCGTACTTCATCAAGCTTTGTCGGCTGCCATCTCGAAAGATGTGATCGGTCCAGTCATTCTTCTCAGAAAGCAAGGAGTTGGGAGGAAAACTGACGATCTGTGGGTTATAACAGAATTGGGAAATAGTGGATGCCGTATTCACATTGCCATTAGGATAGTTTATTTTCCTTTTGTGCGCGATTACCTCTTTCTAGGGATTGCTTCCCAATGTATTTGCCTTTTCGGGCACATTTTCAATCAATAAAAGTTGTTATTCAGATAAATAGCTCTCTTTTTTATTTTACTGTTTTGTTTGCAAAAACGTCCGAATTTTTGATAAACATTGCATATAATAAAACATGAAGGCTTAACAATAACTTGCAGAAGGATAAAACGTTTGAAAATCATTTTGAATGTTGAGGACACTTGGGCATATCTTGTCCATGTGCCCTTGGGGCATTGTGTTGTGCTGTATTGCAGGTCGACATCTGTAAGCTTTTCCCCAGCAAGTTCTTCTCGGAGCAAGTTTGATATCTGTCAGAGTTGTATTCCCCTGCAGAGGTGTCTGTGGATGGTATCTTCTTTCCCCAGCAGATCTAAGGATTGCCTACCTCCAGCAGGCTTGTGTTGGCAGGTTCCCCAGTTGAGATCCCCACTGAGTGCCTGGCAGACGTTTCCCCAGGAGTTCCCCCCGGCGGATTTTGTCATGAGAATGTTGTTCCCCAGCAGTTGGGTTTGTGATATGTTATCCCCAGCACGGCCGTGAGTGTTTCTCCCGGCAGGGTTGTGAAGGTCTATCTCTAGTATGACATGATGTGTTATCATCCCCACCAGAGTTGTTCTCCTCGGCAGAATGGTGTGGGTTTGTTCTTCAGCAAGTTCCCCGAGTGGAGCGGGTTTCACAGAAATATTTCTCCAGCAGAGTTCATCCTACTTGTGGATTGGACGAGTTTTCGTGGCGGATCGGTATTTGCATCCCTAGCTGAGTTTAGTCTACCTGTGGGTTGTGTGGATCGTCCCCAGGGGAGTAGAAGTTATTCCCCGAAGCAGAGCTGTTCTACCTAAGGTTTGGTGGAATCTTCCCCAGTGAAGTTGCTTTATCAATCTCTGGTAAAGATGTCTTGTTACTCCCTGGCGAGTACTATCCCTGAAGAGTTGCTTGGTCTACTTCCCCAGCGGAGTATTGTTTATTTGCTTCCCAAGTGGAGTCCCCGAGTGGATTGGATCCTGTGAAGGATATCCCCAGAGAAGTCTATCTTATTCCCGGCAACAGTTTTGTTTCTCCAGCATGAGTGAGAAGTTGGTGCTTTCTCCGCAAAGCATTCCCAGATGAAGGCTCTCCCCGCAGAGTATTCCTCAGTCAGAGTCTCCCCGCCCAGTTGGAATACCTGATCTTTTGGCTCCGTAGCCAGGGTGCATCTGCATTTTGCATGTAGTAATCATTGCATCCTCAAAACGCGTAGCATTTCCATTCAGTGTGGAGCATTACGCCATAGAAAAATTCAAACATATGCATTCATGTGTTCCAAAACCCAATCAGACCGTATCCCCGGCAGAGGCGGATGTTTGTTTAACTTGTACAGCACGTTTGCTACAGTTGCTCCTGACAGCATTCAGGATTAATGATCCCCACAGAGGTTTATTTCCTCATCCGTTGGTGAAAGGAAGACATATTTCTCCCCAGCGAGATCCCCTGCCAGCACGTGGCCTCGCCCAGACGTGTAGATGTCAGTATCCTGTCAGCACTCGCGTGTGTTGCTTCTTTGGTGTCGGTAAACACCATCTTTCGGTGCTTTCCCAGTCATGCGTAGTGTCTGGTATTCTTTGGTGTCTGTAAACATCATCTTTCGATGTTCATAACGTCGCCCTTCCCTAGTGAAGTTCCTCCTCTCCGTTGGTGTCGATAAACGTCGAGTTTTTCCCCATCATCCGTTGATGATTTGGTTGTGTTCACTCTCCCCAGAAGAGTCCTCCTCTCCGTTGGTGTCGATAAACGTCGAGTTTTTCCTATGCGTCCGTTGGCGTATAGTTGATATCTTTCCCCACAGGGTCGTCCCCAGAAGAATCCTCCTCTCCGTTGGTGTCGATAAACGTCGAGTTTTTCCTGTGCGTCCTATGACGTATAGTTGATTGTCCCCCGCAGATCATTTGGTAATACCAGATGATTCCCCTCAGAGTTTCCTCCTCTCCGTTGGTGTCGATAAACGTCGAGTTTTTCCTATTCGTCCTATGACGTCTAGTTGTACCTTTCCCCAAGTGGATCTACCTCCCCGTTGGTTTCGATAAACGTTGTGTTTTTCCCATTCGTCCATGAACGTCTGATTGTATACCCTATTCCCATTCATTCATTAATGTCTGGTTGACTTCCCAACCAGAATTCCCAGTAGACGTCCTATTCGGTTTCCAGTTGTGGTGCCTTTCCCTCGTGAAGTGGCTTTCTCCTTCTCCCTTTCGTCCTATGGCGTCTTGGCTGAGTTTCCTCCTTCTCCGTTGGTGTCGATAAACGTTGAGTCTCCCTTTCGTCCTATGACGTCTTGGCTGAGTTTCCTCCTTCTCCGTTGGTGTCGATAAACGTTGAGTCTCCCTTTCGTCCTATGACGTCTTGGCTGAGTTTTCTCCTTCTCCGTTGGTGTCGATAAACGTCGAGCTTCTCCCTTTCGTCCTATGACGTCTGGTCGAGTCTTCCCATGCATCCTATGATGTTTGGTTACCTCTCCGTTGGTCTTGGTAAACGTTGAGTTTTTCCCCATTACGTCCGCTGACGTATGGTTGTATCTCTCTTTCCATTCATTCATTAATGATTGGTTACCTCTCCGTTGGTCTTGGTAAACGCTGAGTTTTTCCCCATTACGTCCGCTGACGTATGGTTGTATCTCTCTTTCCATTCATTCATTAATGATTGGTTACCTCTCCGTTGGTCTTGGTAAACGCTGAGTTTTTCCCCATTTCGTCCGCTGACGTATGGTTGTATCTCTCTTTCCATTCATTCATCCTATGATGTTTGGTTACCTCTCCGTTGGTTTTGGTAAACGCTGAGTTTTTCCCATTGCGTCCGCTGACGTATGGTTGTATCCTTTCCTGGTTATCCCCAGTAGAGTTGATTTACCTCTCCGTTGGTCTTGGTAAACGTTGAGTTTTTCCTAGTTGTCCGCTGGCATCTAGTTGAGATTTCTGATCCCAGTCATCGTGTGTCGATGTCTGGATGTGGTTGTGCTTTTGAAGAGAAGATAGGAGAAAGAAGAAAACAAGACAAATTCCCAGCAGTGTGCAAATTTCTACGGTTCTTGGTATTCAATCCCTGTTTACCCTGAAGGTCTGACAGCCATTGCTCTCATCCATTCGGGTTCCCAGCTGATTGAATAGGGGCAATGTAGCACCTCAAATTTGCACCCTACCATTGTGTACATTCATTTCATATTAGGTCATAGCATTAACAATGTCCACTGCATAACATTGCATTGTCCATGTGCCCAAGTGCAAGCTCAGTTGATGAACTAGGTCAACTGATCAGGAGAATCAGTCAATCAAGCAAGCAAGTGCCATTTTCATTGAGACAAAGCCCTAGGGTTGATTTTTCAAGCTCATATGGTCCAAGGATCATTTTGAAGTGGTTTGGCCAAAGATTGGATGCTCAGAAGTCACCAGTCCTTGCTCAGTCAACCAGAAACCCTAGAAAGTCAACTGTGGTCAACCGTGGTCAGCTGTGCCCGATTTTATGGATTGGAAGGTGGGAAATGGTTTGAAAGACCTCATTCATGTCCATATAAGTCTCATTTGACATATCAAAGACCAAGGTTGAAGATTTGGAGGCCAGACAGAAAGTTTCTAAAAATAGCAGGTGACCTGTAATTTCAGCTGCCCAAAATGGAAACTTTTTCTCCTCAGAATAACTTCATCATACAAGCTTCAAATGGAATTTTGTCCAACATGAAAGTTGAAGATCTTGTTCTCACCATTCCAAAAAGTCCAAGAACTCAAAAATCCAATGTGTGGTTTGCAAAATATGGCTCAGTGAATTTCAGAAAAGACCCGTAATCAGGAGGCCATAACTACCACATGGTTGGTCCAAATTGCAAGTTCTTTATATGCACAAACTCCATTTGACATGTACTTCATGGGTGCATCATTAGATTTTTCCAAAAATGGCCAAGGCAAAAAGTCACTTTTCAACTGGACAACTGAATTGGACCAGGGGCAAAATCGTCCAAGTGTCAAAATATTTGGAATTTTGGAATGGGACCTTTTGTAACACCTCAGGAATGACATTTGGAGTGTGTTTGAATCCTCATTTCATGGCTAGGCCTCATATTTTGAGTTTTGACTTGAAAAGTGGAAATGCAAAATTGGACTCTTTTCTACCACATAGTGAAATTCAAGAATAGGCATCCAATTGAAGTGGGAATTGTTTCTACACATTGCATAGGACATTTTGGACTTGTTGGAACCAAAATTGGGCTGCAATTTGGACTGTTATAGAGAAAGGGTATTTTTGGCCATTTGGAGAAAATTGCACATTTGCTTAACATTGCAATTTGGATTAAGGGCTTGTTAATCATGATTAAAGCTATCATATAAAAGCTTAAACATCTCCAAAACGTAACAGAATCCATTTTTCACAGATCTAGATCAAAATTCTCTCCATTTTCTGAATTTTTCTCAAGAACACATCATTGCATATTGAACCGAATCTCTCTCATTTCTTCATCAATTTGAGCAATTCTTGGTGCTGCAACTTCCATTCAACCTCATCTTCGACTGTTTGGGGAATTGGCTTCGAAGGATCCACGATTTGCAGCTGCACATTCAAGGTCCTCACATGGTGATTGTGGATTTCGAGCATTTGGAGTACAATTGAGCGAGTTGAAGCTTTGCACCATATTTCCTCAAGTCCAGGCCGTTTCTGTTTCAGCAAGACACACGCAAATTCCGCCGATTTCATCACTGCAAGTTCCAGGTACCTCCAGATTCGAATCTCACCATTTGATCCATGATTGTATGCGTGTTGTAGTACGTGTTGTGTAGATCACGGTGATATGTTTAGAATTGTAAATGATCGACTGTAGCATGAGAAATCTTAACTCGAAGTTATGATCCAAAACCCTAAGTTCAACGATTCTTGAGATTTAGGAAGTTTTAGGTTAATTGGAATGCATATTCGTAATCTCCTTGCTCGTGCGGTTCCAACGGATGTAAGATCGCTAATTTTGGTTAAGATTTGAGATACGCATGTTCTTGAGCCTTGTTCATGTTTCGGGAAATTCTGTGCGTTGAAGAAGACGAAATTGAGCTGTTTGATCCTTATTCCAATTTGAAATTTCAAATTAGGCGTTTACCGCCCCCGCCTATTAATTACGTTATTGCCATTACTGTTATTTATTTAATTAATTTCAATAAAAATCTAAAAATGTTAAATAATATCTAGCATGTTCAATAAATCATAGAAAATCATAGAAAAATCACAAAAATATGAAAATAATTTTGTTGACTTGGTGTTTGACTGTAGATGATTTTTGACCTATTGGTCAAAGTTGTGCTTGGAATATTTTCATTTGACCTAGGGTTTCTTCCACATGTGTATATTTTGATACCTTTGAATGATTTGATCATGAAATCCTCATATTGTATGATAAATGGCTGGAAATTTTTGTGATGATTGTTGACTGGATGAGGTTTATTTCCATATAAATTTTATGCGTTTTTGATACCTGGCCATGGAGTTATGAATTTTTTTAACTTAGGTGTGACAATTGGTGTCACACCTCTTGATGCCAATTTGTTGGATTTTTTAGTATGACCTATCCTTGTTAGAATTGATTGAAATTTGGTATGGATGCTCATTAACATGTTAGGATCCTTTGTGAATTTTTGTGGAATTATTCATTGTGTTTTCTAATTGATCATGATTTTTCATTTCTGATGGTTGAATTTGCAAGCTCATATGATGCATGTTGGTAGAATCATTGTGAAATGCTCATAGTGTTTTGGATATTCATGAAATTTGATATGCTAGTAGAAGACACATGTTAGGACCTCCCTGTTTTGGTCTCATCCATTTCTTTGTTGTTTTCATTGAATTATGAATTTTTGAAGTGGAAGTATGTGTTGATGTTGTGATTTGGAGCCTATAATTGTGCCTGTTTTTGTTGATTTTCATTGACATGGTTCCATTTGCCCAATTAAGCTGAAATTTGGTGTACCATACCTGGATTAGGTCCTGTTTAGGTGTAAATTGTTTGAGAATTTTTGGGATGGTGTTGATGTGGATTTGAATGCAATAATTCTGTTTGTAGGCTTAGTGCTTCCTTTGAACTAGTTTGCCTTATTTTGTGCATAGAATGAGCATGATGAATGATATGAACATGAAATTTGGTAGAATAGTTCCTGACATGTGTAGCTTTCATTTGGCTTTGGTCCCATCCATTTCCCATTTAATCTCACTGTTTACCATTGAATTGAAGTTAATGTACATTTTGTGACTTCATTTGGTTGTGTTTTGCATGCTTAGACATGTTGAATTAATTCCCATGGTTCCACTAGTCCAAATGGCTTGAAAATTGACATGTAGCTTGTTGAATGTCCCCTGTTTAGGATATAATTTTTGTGGAATTTACTGTGTTGTTTTGATATTTGTTTTGATGTGATCTTGCTGGTTGCTCATATGTGGTTTAACATTGCTCACTTTGCCTTACATGTTGCATAGATTGAAATGTGTACATAGTTTGGATATGGGACCAATTGGGATCCCTTTGTTATTGAAATAGCTTGACTTTGATCATGAATTGGTTGCTGTTTTAGGATTTTTCCATCTTTTTGACCCTAGGCTAGTCCTAGTGGTCATGTTACTTACATTGAATGTGATTGTGGCTTTTCAGGTTAAGAGGTTAAGGCTTAAGGATATTGTTTCACATTTGGGATGTTTTACTTGATACTTGTAAACTAATGTGGCTGTTTTGTAGGATGTTGGTCCACATGGACTTGTGCTATGCACATCATTGGGATTGTTAATTGATCATTATATTGTTGTCTGATTATGAATGGGATGCTGATTCTGTTTGACTTTTGTACAGGTACACTTAGTTGCTCAGTTCTCTTAAGAACTTGCATTGCTTTGCTTATAAGCAATTGGCATTGAGGTATAGAACCTTCTTCTTCATGTAGTCTGGAGACCCGGCTTGTTATTTGGCCGGGCAAATTGTCTGAAGTCCTCCTTAAGAGGCAATGCTTGTGTATGTTTATATTTGTCCCAAGCAGGAAAAGTCCTCATTTGAGGCAATTGGTGGAAGGTAGGGATAAGCAATCTATCCCCCACTATTCTGTGAGTCTTCTCCTTGCTCCCATTACATGGTTGTAGCATTGAGATCCAAGCCCAAGATCTTGTACATTGTACAGTCGAGTCTATGTCCTGAGCGTAGAAGGGTCCCCCCATTCTGGACCCACGCTCCCTTGTCTGATGCTCTCTCTGACTTGAGATAGAAGCAATGAGGCACACCCCTCATCACCTTTCATCTAGCTTCACCTTAGCCCCTCAATGGCAAGGTTAAGAGCTAACCTGACCCCGATACAGAGGCTTGTTTGTTGAGGTTGATATGACCCCTCGACTAAAGCCTAGCCCTGATGTTTGAGCCCCTTGTTGGTGTGTTTATTTCATGCTGTATATGTTTGTGTGGTGTGATTGTATCCCCTAGGTTTGCTAGACTCCGCGTAGTCTCGTTTGCATGTCAATTAAGGTAGCACGGTTCCTTCGTATAGGACTTCCTTTCTTGCTTGAGCTTTCCTAAAACACAAACAAACATTATCCCCTCTTAAGGATACGTCAACTCCTTCTACTACAGGTGAGTAAGTCTCCAAAGGTCGAGCATCAGGTAGATTGTGTAGTGACGTTGTCCACTTAAAAAACACAAACCAACAGGAATAGTTTAGCCGAACTACGGCAACTCTGATTCTCATGTCCAGATGAGATACGTAGGCACGAGATGCGATGTCTTGTCGAGTTTGACTAACAACTAACACTAATTCTTTTCTCTCGCCCTCGTTGCGATTGAGACCTTCCCCTTCTCTTGCCCTAGTTGCAATCGAGACCCTTCTTCTTGTTGCATGCTGTTGTGTGTTTTGGGTTCGGATGCTGACATAATTCCATCAATTGGTTGTCGGGCTCCATGTTTGCCCTTTTGAGTGCGTTTTTGGTTCGGATGCTGATGTAAGTCCAGTGATTGGCATTCAGGCTCCACGTTTGCCTTTGCCTGTGTTCGTTTGTGTGCGTGTTAGCCGAGCTACGAATGCTCTGATTCTCCTTCGTCCAAAGGAGATACGTATGCATAGGATGCGACGTCCTAGCGAGCATGTGTCGTTTCCCCAGTCCGAACTACTTTGACTCTGATGTCTATGCTTGATAGATTAAGTAGGCCCAGGATGCGATATCCTGCCGAGTCAGTTTCAGTCTGTTTTCTTGTGTCTCCTTCAGCCAGTGTGTGTGTGTGAGCAGTGTTTTTAGCAACCATTTTCCCTTCCTATTGTGCGTGGATCCCGTCGAGTACGACGGATGCGTAGGGGTGCTAATACCTTCCCTTCGCATAACCGACTCCCGATCCCATTCTCTTTGGTCGCGAGACCATGTCTTTTCCAGGTTTACTTCGAGCGTTTCCTTTCCCTCTTTTGGGATAAATAACGCACGGTGGCGGCTCTGTTGTTCTTGTTTTCCCGCCGGTTTTTCGCGTAATGCGACACCACGCATCTGAGCAAAACCATGTCGAAGTTCCTCTTATACACCACATCGTCTTTGTTCAAGAAGAAACTGCCTGCAAGTCTTCTCAAAGTCTTTCTATCATTGTTGGATGCTCCTGCAGGGTACTCTTGATTCTTCAGAAAGCACTTGATGTCGTGGTACCAGGGCTTGTCATCAACTACCAGTTCAGCAGCAAACACATACGCGGCCCTATCAAGGCGCATAACATCGATCCTGGGAGCATAGTTCCACCGAATCACCATGATCATGGAGGACAGAGTAGCAAGAGCATCAGCCATCTGGTTCTCATCATGAGGTATATGATACAACCTTACTATTGTGAAGAAAGTCAACAGTCTTCTCGTGTAGTCTCTGTAGGGGACCAGATTAGGTTGGAGAGTATTCCAATCACCATTCACTTGATTGATCACTAGAGCTGAATCTCCGAAGATGTCCAGAGTCTTGATTCTCAAATCAATGGCTTGCTTGATACCCAAGATACAGGCCTCATACTCAGCTTCATTATTGGTGCACCTTTCGGAGTGGTAATGACTGTAGAGGGGTATTCATTACCATTAGAGATATTGACTAAATCCAAGGTAAATCATACAAGTCGAGTCTCCACCGCACTTCTATTTATCCAAAGGAATGGTTAGAAAGCGAACAAAAACCTAAAAGTTTTATCGAATCAAAATCTAGTAAAAATGTCAGAGATCTGGGTAAGGGGGTTGGTTATGCAACGAGAAGGTGTTAGGCACCCCAAAACATCCTTAGTACTCTAAGGGAGCCCTTTTCACATTTGTTGTAAAGGTTGTTGTTTTTTTTTTGTGAAAATTTATTTGTGCAAACATGATTGAAGGGATGAGAAAAGCGTATATGTTTATCTAATGTACTACTTACTAAAAGAAGGGTCAAAAGAAAATGACTCGCACGAATGTTGCATCCACTACATATGTATCTCGTCTAAATCTGAGAATCAGAGTCTTCGTAGCTCGGCTACCTATGGGTTAGGGGTTAGTGTGCTCGCTAAGACATCGCATCTTATTCCTACGTATCTCATCTGGGATGCAAATCAGAGCAAAACGTAGTTCGACTAACTACGGGTTAAGGGTTGGGTTTTGGGGTGAACGACGTTACTACGCAATCTACCGGATGCTCGACCTTTGGAGACTTACTCGCCTGTAGTAGAAGGAGTAAACGCGTTCTTAGGAGAAGAAAAATCAATGAGTTGGTTTGGGTTTTAGGGATGCTTATGCAAAAGGGCAGTCATAGGCTAGGGAACCGCGCTACCTTACTAGACCTGCAACGAGGGAATACAAAACAAACATGCATAAGGTAAACATGCCAACGGAGGGCAAGTCAGTATAGGTGATCCGAATAAACCTCCCGGGGGTATCCCACAAATAAAGTGGAACACCATACAAGCCATCTCTACAAGAGTCACGTGAGTCCTCGCAAAAACTCAACAAACAGGTTAGAAATAACAGGTAAACAATGCATGGATGCGGCGTAAAACATGTTACAATCAAACACGAAAACAGATCTGAAACCAAACAGAAAAAACAAGCTACTGTCGCGATCGCTGCTGCATCGCCTAGCGAAAGGTTCGCCGCGTGCTCGCCTAGCGAAGGTGCTAGCGAGCGCCTGCGGGTTTTGGGTTCTTCATGGATAACAATACGATCTCAGAAACCCCAAACCCTATGGCATCCATCTCAAAAACGAAACGGTTAAACATTCAAGGTATTATTTACACGTTCATGCATATCTAAACCCGGGGGGCAAAACTGAACGATACGTCATACATTTAGAGCATTCAAATTGAAAGTAATGGGAATAAGGGCAAACCTGTTTAGAGAGACCGATAAAAATCGAATGGCACGACTGGGTTTGCAAGGCACTATTAGGGTTTGCGTGAGACGGAGGTGAAAAAGTGTGTGAGTCAGAGTGAACCTTTCAGAGCTGCCTGGAGGTTGCTGCAAATTAGTTCGCCTCTCTCCTTCTCTTTCTCCTTCTGCTCTTTTTGTCCAAGTCTCTACTCTTTCTGTCCAGCTTTTGCTTTTTTGTGTTTCTATTTGCCCCGATCTTATTTCAATGAAAACTCTAGTATTTATAATTGATTTCCTGGCTTTGTGGGCTCAAATGAGGACAACTCAAGCCCAAAACTTTCTGTTATTTTCTGAAAAATGCGTGCTCTTCGCCTAGCGAAGGATCTGCTCGCCTAGCGAGCATGACAATTTAGTTCGCTTAGCGAACTATGCTGCTCGCCTAGCGAGCATGACAGCTCAGAAACAGATATTTACTCTTCCAAGATTAGCATTCTGAATGATGAATAGATCCCATTGGAACATGTTGGAAGTAACCAAAGTCATTCCCTTGTATTGACTGATCACCTGAATAGAATCCACAAAGTGTCTTGGATGATACTCAAGCTTCAAACAAAAGATGTTAGTGACACATTTTTGTGCCTTTGGTTAGTAAACAAAAATAAGAAAAACAATGATATATAATTCAAGCATGCTTGGTGATCTCAAACCAACCACAAGGAGTCCCACCTAAAGGAAGAGGGAACCAAGATGCTTATGATCCTTGAGGCTACGCAAAATGAAAATGTTATGATGCCATGGGGGATCTTAGGGCCAAAACTGGGGTCTTACAGATGCCCCTATTTAAGGTCATTGTAGCCGGAGAAATGAAGGTTAAAATCTTCGTCTCGAGGAGGTAGAATGGGCTTAAATAATAACAAAGAGACGAATTTTGGTCCCTGAGAGACCTCATGATGCAAATGTAGGTATGAAAAATGGTAACACTCTGTGGAGATATGTGTCCACAAAAGCAAAGAAATCAGAAACCACTAATAATCCATATGAGCAATTCACTCCATGGGACCAAGACCCTGGGGACTCTCCTGGGGATAGAAAAGGGATAAAAGTGCGCGAGCAGGTCATGACTCAAAGCTTGGGGAACAGAATTCCAAACGGAATGAATCCAAATGGAAAGACTCGAGCTGACTCGAAAACGTCCGTATTGGGGAATATGCCAATACAGCAAAAACTATCCACAATGGATACTTCGAATAAAAATCCGGATGAGGACAATCCACTAAGGGACTTCGCTGGGAATGTCCAAAAAGACACTCCTGGGGAAGTAGTGGTGCCGAGGTATTACCGGTTACTGGGTAATAAGCTCAAAGAGAAATCATGTGATTCCATCGGTCAGGGTGAGGGAAAAAACATGCTCTGGGAGAATGAATATCTAAGACCGGTATAAGGGTGAGAGACATCAAAGCCTCCAAAACGTCTGAGGAAGACCTAAAAGGGTATACTTCAACTCAGGGATTGTGACTCCATAGGGGACTAAAAAGGTCATAATAGGGAGCAGAGAGGAAGGAACACTAGGGATACCGGTTACTGGGCATATAATAGGTGACCAACCAAGACGTGAATTGGGGAATATTCCCAAGACACTCATCATCCACAAGAGGGCTAAAAAGCAAACTCGATTATAGGATGGATATTCGACTCCGTAAAGGGTACGAATCTTACTCGACTGGGGAAGAACAAAAGGCTTCGACCAAAGAGTGCATGAGATACATCATCTATTACCGTCAAAACGTAGATAATATACTCGCATGGGCGATTATCCACAACCGGTTACTGGGTTAATAAAGGATAAATCGACCGAAAAGAAAAGGCATCGGGATACCGAAACTAGGTATATAATGATTACCAATTCAGGAGAGAAACAATCGTCACCAACAACAACAGGGTAGACGAGAGATGGTCCACTGGGGATAAATTGCGTAATCAGGGCAATTATCCAAGCAAATGAGGGGATATCATCACCGAATATTGGATGAAGATAACTGTCACCAATTAAAGGTGAGCAAAAATGGTTACTCTGCAAAAAGGGAAGAAATAGGGTTTACAACTACCGGTATGAGGGTAGAGAACCACAGACTTCGCCGGGGATAATAATTACTAAATATTGAGCAATTATTCATTTACCACGGGGAAACAGGAAAAGAGTCTCAAGAAACCGATCTAGGATCAAACTAGATAGGCACACCAAATCAAGACTTGTCCCGGTGAGGATATAACTCAATGGGGAAAACCATCCCAATATATGTGTTGGGAAGGAACAAAAACAATCAACATCCACGAGGATATAACCCGGTGGGGAATATGGAAGAAAGGATAGACGCTTTCTGCCTATGGAGCTGACTCTATATGGAGAGATCAGACACACACATCTTCTTGGGGAAATATATCACCAAATAGCAGGAGACAACAAACAACGATATATGGCAAAGAATGCAACATGAATATCTGAATGTTATAATTATGCATGTATATGCATGGTTTATGTATGGTGTATGCTGACAAACAGACGTATCTAACACAACCAGGTCCAGGAATCAACTACCCGATACTACATCTCAAGAGAGAAAGCCAAGTCCCCTAAGGGCGACTGTCCTTGCAGGGGATGAACATCAGTCATTCTAGCTGGGGACAAGAGTTATCACATACAAGGTCTACCATACCAACAACTCTACTGGGGAATTTATCCGAGGAGATAAGGAATTATGGGGATCAACCACCAAATACCGCTCTTGCCCAAAGAGATCCAAGCTGCTGAGGAAGAAAGATTGCTACTCTGCTGAATGGAAGAGAGGTGACTCTCAACAAGCAATCCACTTGGTAGGATAAACCACAAAAGGTTCCGGAGGGAGGAGATACAATCATGCTAGGAATATGGACAAAAATCTTACCCTGTTGGGGATCGTACCACCCTTGGGAGAGCATTGAGGATCTCCTAAGTATCCTTTTGTCATTGTGAATGTTCACTTTGTTTAAAAACAAATTATGAAAAATTTGATTGTTCAAAACAATGATATTTTCTTAATCAAAACATGCAAAACATTTGTTGAATAGAAACAGATAAGAATGCCAATAACTGGATAAAAAGGCTCAAATTTATTTGATAGAATGGTAGTCTGCGAATGGCAAGACTCCATAGATCTTTACAAATTTGAAATTGGTGATATATATTGGAAAAGGGCTACATTGAACATAATGACCATTTCTCCACCAATTCTGAATCCGATGTATTTGAAGCTTTGGTTGATAATGAGCAAGAATCTCTGACGGGCGACAGTTGTAGAACAAAGTCTTGTCAGGATGCAGTTACTTGCCAAATCCCTAATTTTTGCCTAGATTGCCCCAGGATGAGGTACTCAATCTAGCGGGATACATATATCATTATTTTACATTTTTTGTGTCTCTAACTTTTGCCTGGATTTCCCTTTCGGGTTTTCAATCCACCGAGATGCTCATTTTTGCCTAAGCCGCCCTTTCAGGTTTTCAACTTAGCGAGCTATTCAGTTTTTATTTTTTTAGGCGAAGTATTTCTTGACTGCATCTGAATTCACAGGACGAGTGAAATCCTCCCCATCCATAGTTGTAAGTATCAAAGCACCGCCTGAAAAGGCTCTCTTAACAACATTCAGACCTTCATAGTTTGGAGTCCACTTTCCCCTGGAATCGGGCGCGAAAGACAAGACTTTCTTAAGCACAAGGTCACCTTCTCAGGAACACACGAGGCTTGACCTTCTTATCAAAAGCTTTCTTCATCCTTTGCTGATATAACTGACCGTGGCACATGGCAGTCAATCTCTTCTCTTCAATCAAATTCAACTGGTCATAACGACTCTGAACCCATTCAGCATCAGTCAACTTGGCTTCCATCAAGACTCTCATTGATGGGATCTCCACCTCTACAGGGAGTACAGCCTCCATGCCATAAACAAGAGAGAAAGTGGTTGCCCCTGTTGAAGTGCGGACAGATGTACGATATCCATGTAAAGCAATGGCAGCATCTCATGCCAATCTTTGTATGTAACAACCATCTTCTGGATAATCTTCTTGATATTTTTGTTAGCAGCTTCAACAGCCCATTCATCTTGGGTCTATAGGGAGAAGAATTATGATGTGCAATCTTGAACTCACTACACAACTCTTTCATCATTTTGTTATTCAAGTTAGATTCATTATCAGTAATGATCTTATCTGGCACACCATATCGGCATATGAGTTGATTCTTGATAAACTTCACGACCACCTGCCTGGTCACATTTTCATATGACGCCGCTTCAACCCACTTGGTGAAGTAATCAATTGCTACGAGAATAAATCTGTGTCCATTGGACGCTTTCGGCTCTATCATGCCAATCATGTCAATTCCCCAAATGGAGAAAGGCCATGGTGACGAAATCACATTCAAAAGTGTCGGGGGAATATGAATCTTATCCGCATAAATCTGACACTTATGGCATTTCTTCACATATTTGCAACAGTCAAACTCCATTGTCAGCCAATAGTAGCTTGCTCTCAACATCTTTCTAGCCATGGCATGTCCATTGGAATGAGTACCAAATGAACCCTCATGAACCTCAGTCATTAACAGATCTGCTTCGTGTCTATCCATGCATCTGAGCAGAACCATGTCAAAATTTCTCTTATAAAGCACTTCGCCATTGAGGTAGAAACTGCCTGACAATCTCCTCAAAGTCTTCCTATCTTTAACAGATGCCCCAGGCGGGTAAGTCTGGTTCTGAAGGAAACACTTGATATCATAATACCATGGTTTGTCATCTTTTACTTCCTCAACCGCAAATACATGAGCTGGTCTATCCAAGCGCATCACGGTAATATTGGGAACTTCATTCCAAAGTCTGACCGCAATCATTGAAGCAAGTGTAGCAAGGGCATCTGCCATCCGATTCTCATCTCGAGAAATATGATGGAAGTCAACCTCAGTAAAGAACGTTGAAATCCTCCTCGCATAATCTCTGTATGGAATGAGGCCAGGCTGATTCGTTTCCCACTCACCCTTAATCTGACTAACAACGAGGGCCGAATCACCATATACATCAAGATGCTTGATTCTAAGATCAATGCATTCCTCCAATCCCATAATACAGGCCTCATACTCAGCCATATTATTCGTGCACTTGAAAGTTAGCCTTGCTGTAAAAAGAATATGTGTGCCCTGAGGAGTAATAATCACTGCCCCAATACCATTTCCATACTGATTTACAGCGCCATCAAATACCATACTCCATCTGGAACCAGGCTCTGGCCCTTCATCAAGTGTGGGTTCATCACAATCTTTCATTTTTAAATACAGAATCTCCTCATCTGGGAAGTCATACTGGACTGACTGATAGTCCTCAATTGGTTGGTGTGCCAAGTGGTCAGCCAAAATACTACCTTTAATAGCTTTCTGAGCCCGATACTCAATATCATACTCAGATAACAACATCTTCCAACGGGAAATCCTTCCAGTTAAAGCAGGCTTCTCAAATATATACTTGATTGGGTCCATTCTGGATATCAACCAAGTGGTGTGATTCAACATATACTGACGTAAGCGCTTAGCGGCCCAAGCCAAAGCACAGCATGTCCTCTCAAGCATTGAATATCGAGACTCACAATCGGTGAACTTCTTACTCAAGTAGTAGATATCATACTCTTTCTTCCCTGATTCATCTTGCTGGCCATGGACACAACCCATAGAATCTTCAAGAACAGTCAGATACATGATCAATGGTCTCCCTTCCACGGGCGGAGATAGAATTGGAGGCTCAGACAGATACTCTTTAATACTATCAAAAGCTTTCTGGCAATCCTCGGTCCAATCATGAGACTGATCTTTCCGGAGGAGCTTGAATATTGGCGCACATGTGGCAGTCACGTGGAATATGAATCTGGAAATGTAATTCAAGCGGCTAAGAAAACCTTGGACTTGCTTCTCAGTTTTGGGCGTAGGCATCTCTCGTATTGCTTTGACCTTTGTAGGATCAACCTCAATACCTCTCTCATTGACAATAAAGCCCAATAACTTGCCAGAACGGACTCCAAATGTACACTTGTTGGGATTCAGACGAAGCTTGTACTTCCTCAAGCGCTGAAAAAGCTTCAATAGGTGCTCTACATGTTCAACCTCCGATCTTGAATTAGCGATCATATCGTCAACGTACACCTCAATCTCCTTATGCATCATGTCATGGAACAAGGTAGTCATAGCTCGTTGATACGTGGCTCCGGCGTTCTTCAAACCGAAGGGCATCACTCGATAACAGAATGTTCCCCAAGGTGTGATGAATGTTGTCTTCTCCATATCCTCGGATGCCATCTTAATCTGATTATATCTGGAAAATCCATCCATAAACGAGAAGACTTTGAATTTAGCTGTATTATCTACCAACATATCAATATGTGGTAGATGGAAATCATCTTTTGGACTAGCTTTATTCAAGTCTCTATAGTCCACACACATCGGGACTTTTCCATCTTTCTTGGGCAAGGGCACAATATTGGCCACCCATTGAGGATATGTAGAAGTCACCAGAAACCCCGCATCAATTTGCTTCTGAACTTCCTCTTTGATCTTCACTGCCATATCAAGATGAGTTCTTCTGAGTTTCTGCTTCACAAGCATGCACTCAGGCTTTAAAGGTAGGAAATGTTGCCCAATATCAGTATCTAGACCAGGCATGTCTTCATATGACCAGGCAAAGACGTCAACATATTCTCGTAGCAACTTAATCAACCCCTTCTTAACAGATTCTTCCAGAAGTGCCCCAATCTTTACCTCTCGCACACAATCTTCAGACCCTAAGTTGACTGCTTCCAGATTCTCAAGATGTGGCTGAATGATCTTCTCTTCATGCTCAAGTAGCCGGGTGATCTCATCAGGAATCTCTTCAACATCATCTTCCTCTGCCTCAAGTACAGGGAATTCAAAATTGGGAGATGGTGTTGGGTCATTATGTTCAATGGGTCTAGAAATCAATCTGCATAATGATTTTGGATATGAAAAGCTTTAGAATTCAAACAAGGCAAATCATTATGCATATGAAAAAGATCAATTTTATTCTATTTTTTAGGGTTTTATATGATCACCAATTTCATGCAAAATCAAAAAGGGAAAATAAATGGAAAAACAGACATTTAACATGAATTTATTGAATGAAAATATCATTGTTTTTATGCGCCAACAATGTCATCACTCCTCCTTTTGGCATGGGAGAAGGGTTTTCAAACAAAGTGATTATTACGTTGACTTATGGACAACTGTTTGAATATCCACAGCGACCCAATTGTTGCAGACCCCACCAGGGATGATGAAGTTACCAGAATCCTTTGTATCTTCTTCTAAAACGGCAACAGCATCCTTATCTAGACCAGTGTGGATGAAACCTCCACTCTTGAATAGCCCTTGCTTGTTGAAAGTACCAGAAGAAAAACCTATGCCAACCCGGGACTCGTTGTCTTCTAACTCAATCATTTTTCCTAAACAAGTGGTTGCACCACGCTCAATGGCCAGCTTGGCATCTTTGTTGGAAGCAAATGAAGGAGCTCTTTTCTCAATAGGCTCAGCAATAGATAACGCTTGGAAAGGAGTTCCAACTTCAACCTCAACATCTATATAAGAGAAGGAAGACAAATGGATAACCAGGAGAGCCCTTTCTCCCCCTACCACCACCAGCTTCTTGTTTTTCACGAACTTCAATTTCTGGTGTAGGGTGGACGTCACGGCGCCTGCCTCGTGAATCCATGGTCTTCCTAAGAGACAACTATATGATGGGCGAATGTCCATAACCTGGAATGTGATCTGGAAATCACTTGGTCCGATCTTGATTGGGAGATCAACTTCCCCAATCACAGTTTTGTGAGACCCATCGAAAGCCTTCACAACCACTCCACTCTGCCTCATGGGAGGCCCTTGATATGATAGCTTTGAGAGAGTGGACTTTGGCAATACGTTCAATGATGACCCAGTGTCCACCAGTACATTGGACATGGCGTCGTCTCTATAACCCATAGATATATGCAATGCCAAGTTGTGGTCTCTTCCCTCCTCAGGAAGATCAGAGTCACAAAAACTCAAGTTGTTACAAGCAGTAATGTTTGCAACAATACTATCGAATTATTCTATCGTGACATCGTGATCCACATATGCCACATCCAACACCTTCTGTAGAGCCTCTCGGTGTGGTTCTGAATTTAAGAGTAAGGATAACACAGATATTTTGGATGGCGTTTGTAGAAGTTGGTCTATAACATTGTATTCGCTCCTTTTGATGAGTCTCAGCATCTCATCACAGTCTTCTTTCTTATTGCCACTAGGGCCAACTGAAGTAGGAGTTTTCAGTACGGAGGAGGGCTTAACAGAAAGTGCCGGATTCGGAGAAATCACAACGTTCCCAATCGGGCGTTCAACAAAATCAGCATTAATTGGAGGCTTCGGCAATGCTGAAAATACACGGCCACTACGGGTCAACCCGCTAACATCGGCAATATTCACAACAGAAGAAGAGGGCAAGGACACCTCTTTACCATTTTCTACTACGACAACATTGTAGCGATAGGGAACCGCTTTCTCAAAAGAGTAAGGCACAGGACCAGCAGGCTTAATGATCAGAGCGGGAGAAGCCTTCTGCTTGCTACCATTGTACTTGATGATTACAGGCTCGGGTATCCGGAACACTGGGGAGATCACATTGACCTTAGGCTCATTTTCATCAACATTCCTGTTTTGAAGGATCTCAATGACTCCTTCATCCAACATTTCCTGAACATCCTTGCGCACCTGGCAACAACCTAATCGGTTAACAGAGAAGACTCGGCATCTATCATGGTCATGCTCATAATGACTGTAGTCACATAGCAAACGATGCATCTCAACAAGAGACTGTCGAATAAAACTAACATATTTGACTTTGTATTTGCCAGGGCAACCCTGGACCATGTTGACAGATTTCCCATATTCGGGCAATGGGTTCTTCTTCACATTAGGGCCTACATCCTCAAAACATAGAATACCACACCTTACAAGGTCTTGAACCATGGTCTTCAAAGGGTAACAATTCTCCACGTCGTGGCCGAGAGCACCAGAATGGTAAACACAATGCAACTCGGGCTTATACCACCACTGGGGGTTAGCAGGTATAGCCGGTGGGTCTCTCGGAGTAATCAACTTCCTTTCTATCAAAGAGGGATATAACTCTGCATACGTCATCGGAATAGGATCGAAAGTGACCTTTTTCCTCTCGTAACTCGTGTTGGTTTGATTACTGTTTCGAGGCTGGTAGGCCTGCTGTTGCGGACGATGCTGTTGTTGTTGATATTGCTGAGGTGGTTGCTAATTATTGTTGTGATGCTGGTACTGTTGATTATCTCTAAAGATAGGTCCTATATGAGCCACCTGGTGCTGGTTACTGGCGGGACGCACAGTCTTCTTCCTCACAGAGGGTCTTCTTGGTTTCTCATGGGAGGTCACAGCATGTGCCTCTCCATCTTTCTTCTTTGCAAACGCCCCATAACGTTTGGCAGAAGAGCCTTCTTCTCTGGTTAATCGTCCTTCACGGACCCCTTCTTCTAGACGCATCCCCATATTTACCATCTCGGTGAAGTCAGAAGGAGCGCTAGCAATCATCCGCTCATAATAAAAAGAACTTAAAGTCTTCTAAAAGATCTTAGTCATCTCTTTCTCTTCTAGCGGAGGCACGATCTGTGCTGCCACCTCTCGCCACCTCTGGGCATACTCCTTAAATGTTTCTTTATCCTGCTGGGACATGGCTCTCAATTGATCTCTATCGGGAGCCATATCCATGTTGTACTTGTATTGCTTGACGAAGGCTTCGTCGAGATCATTGAAGGATTGGATGTTCGCGTTGTCTAAACCCATGTACCAACGCAAAGCGGCACCGGACAGACTGTCCTGAAAGTAGTGGATGAGCAACTGGTCGTTATCAGTCTGAGTAGACATCTTCCTGGCATACATGACCAAGTGGCTGAGAGGACAAGTATTTCCTTTGTACTTTTCAAAGTCAGGGACCTTGAATTTCACAGGAATCTTCACGTTTGGAACTAAGCAGAGATCGGCAGCAGACTTGCCGAAGAGATCCTTTCCTCTAAGAGTCTTGAATTCCTTACGAAGCTCAAGAAATTGATCATTCATAGCGTCCATCTTCTCATAGACATCTGGGCCTTCAGACGGCTCAGAATGATAGATGGTGTCGTCTACCCTAGGCATGGTATGCACGACGGGAGGAGGAACAGCAAGGACCGGGCTAGATGCCGGCATAGAAGCAAAAGTTGGAGCAGGACCCTCAGGCATGAAATTAAGAGGCATCCCCCAGGGGAATCCGGTTGGCATGGCTGTAGGAGCAAAGTGTGCACTGGCTGCAGGCATAGTAGAAGAGACGATCTCATAGATAACTGTCCTCCGGGGAGGAGTTTAAGGTGTCGGAGAAGACTGGCTCTGGGAAGCCATGAATGACTCCATTAGGGCAGTCAATCTGGCCACTTCCTTTTTCAGCTTGCGGTTCTCTTGATCTAAGTGATCCATCAGTCTTGAAATGTTGGGTCTAGTGTAGTACCGGTGAGTGAGCTTGTCTTCAAAGTAAATGAAGGACACAAAGTTAGACCACATGGCAAGGGACCAGAAACAAAACCTGCTTATGCATATGATGCATGCAATGCTTGTGCATATGATTTGTTTTTCATTTCAAAGGAACTTTAGAGTTTTATTTGCAAATTTTGGAAATATTAAGCATTTTATCACATATGGAAATATCTCATTAGATAATATCAGGGAAAAGAAGTGCATCATTGTCAATCATGTACAAGAGAAAAGGAAAATAATCGTCCTATGGATCCCTAGAAACAATCATATAAAGCTCGGGACACAAGAAGATAAGATGCACGAAGCCTCTTCACCTCCCTCTCGTAGGCTGCCTCCATATCGGCCTTCTCTTTGGCGAGTCTATCATACTTCCTCTTCCAGAACTTAGAAGACTGAGGAAGTAGAGAAGTCCATACATCATCAGGGTCATCGATAACCTGATGCTCAAGAAACTCAATCAACGCATCCTTCTCCTTAATCTGCTGAAGCAACTCTTCACGTTCACGGATCCAGGCACGTGAACGGTCTTCGTCTCTCAACTCCTCTACTCCTTGATTAGGGAGGGTTGAAGGACCAGCCACAATCATAGGTGTAGGTCTCGGATACTCGTAAGGGATGAGATACTCAGACGCCTTCTTCCTAACCCAAATAGTGTAAGGCTCCAAAGCGATGCAATTCTTAGGACCCAACTCTTTCCTTCCTTTCCTATGAATCTTGCGCCAAGCGCGGACCATCCTAGCTTGCAAGCCTTGGGGATCTTTACCCTCCTGAAAGAATACACCCTCTAACAAAATGTGATTAGGTTTATCCTTTAGGGGGAACCCAAGCTGACGACGTGCCAAAACAGGATTGTAGTTAATCCCACCACATGTACCAAGAAGAGGTACATTGGAGAATTCGCCACAAGAGTCAATAATCTGCACACCATCATACACATGGTTATACCAAGAGATATCATCATTAGTGATAGACATAAGTCTCGTGGACCACCGTAGACATTCTTTGTTCTCCTTGAAAGCGACCGTCTGAGGTAAGTGAGAAATAAACCACTTATACAACAGAGGCAAACAACACACAATGGCGCCACCACCCTTTTTGTTCCTCATATGCAAAGAAAAATAAGCGTCACCCAACAGAGTCGGAATGAGATTAAGAGTAGAGAAAATCCTAATAGCGGTCACATCCACAAACTTGTCGATGTTGGGGAATAACACTAGTCCATAGATGAGAAGTACAAATATGGCCTCAAAGGCGTCCTCACTCATGGCCTTCTCATACATAGTAGCTTGAGCAATGAGGAACTCAGAAGGGAGACCTTGAATTCCCCCTTTGGTAGTCATATGAGCATCAACCAGAGATTCATCTATGTGTAATATGTCTGCTATCTCTTGAGAAGTAGGAACCCTTTCCAAGCCACTGAACGGTAACTGATCCAGAATAGGTATACCCACAAGATAGGCATACTCCTCAAGTGTAGGTAAAAGCTGAAAATTCGGAAATGTGAAGCAACGGTACAAAGGATCGTAAAACTGCACCAATACACTCATCAATCCTTCATCCACCTGAGTGGTTGTCTGCACCAATACACTCATCAATCCTTCATCCAGCTGAAAATTCGGAAACGTGAAGCAACGGTACAAAGCTTCCCAAAACGAGCTTTGAAACCCAAGGGATCTAATACATAGGATGTCAAATTCCTTAGCTATTTCAAATCCGGTTGTCTGAAACTGTACTTCTTTGTATTCCTTCTTTGTCTTTCCATGTCTGATTATTTGCAAATAGACCTCTTAAGTTCCTTGAAAATTTTCTCATTATTTAGATGATATGAATGCAAATGGGTGCATGAATGCATGAATGCAACAATCACACTCAAGGATCAAGCAAAGCACACCAAACAAAGGTCATGGGATGGATCATGTTATCCTTAATATCAACCATCCATTTTGGTGGATTATGGTTTACACCTTATCAACACCCAAGTTCCATTGATATTAAGGATACCTGAACGGATCGACCATGAATCAAGGGTTTGTTGCAAGTCACGAGCATGGAGTCTTGGTTAAGAACCACCCAAAGGGAGTGTACTGAGGTTTAAACCTGCCAAACATGTTCTACAAAAGGTTCCCATAGTCATCATCCCATCTTTTGGATATTATCGGAGAAACGACTACTCGTATTCCAAAAATATTCTCAAGAGAGACTCTTATGAGTGTAGTATCGCGTAACAATCGTATCAAATCTTACACTTGAACGACTTTCGCACTACATCCTAAGACTAGGCCAAGATGGGATTGGTAAACTAAGGTCCTTGGCTTCTAAGGTCTATATTGGAAAGAGTAATGTCTAACCACAACTTACTTATGTGACATTATTGATCCCAACATAACCTCCACCAAGTGAATGGACTTGCAAGTCAACTTGCTAAGGAATAACTCCACACAAGTCGACAAGACTATGCCATTCTCCTATCCTAAGTGCACTCGAGTCCGGGTATAGAACTCATCTCACAAAGATCACCAAGCATACAAGGAATTAATATTCAAACAATTCAATCATTACATACAATACAGTAATCCCAAATTGCACAAAAATATGTCACAAAAAAAAATATACAATACAATACAACAAATATGAAAAGTAGGCAAAACCCACTAGGATGTTTCGTTCCCCAGCAGAGTCGCCACTTTTCTGTAGCGGGGTATTCGTTACCATTAGAGATATTGACTAAATCCAAGGTAAATCATACAAGTCGAGTCGCCACCGCACTTCTATTTATCCAAAGGAATGGTTAGAAAGCGAATAAAAACCTAAAAGTTTTATCGAATCAATAACTAGTAAAAATGTCAGAGATCTGGGTAAGGGGGTTGGTTATGCAATGGGAAGGTGTTAGGCACCCCAAAACATCCTTAGTACTTTAAGGGAGCCCTTTTTACATTTGTTGTAAAGGTTGTTTTTTTTTTTTGTGAAAATTTATTTGTGCAAACATGATTGAAGGGATGAGAAAAGCGTGTATGTTTATCTAATGTACTACTTACTAAAAGAAGGGTCAAAAGAAAATGACTCGCACGGATGTCGCATCCACTGCATACGTATCTCGTCTGAATCTGAGAATCAGAGTCTTCGTAGCTCGGCTACCTATGGGTTAGGGGTTAGTGTGCTCGCTAATACATCGCATCTTATGCCTACGTATCTCATATGGGATGAAAATCAGAGCAAAACGTAGTTCAACTAACTACGGGTTAAGGGTTGGGTTTTGGGGTGAACGACGTTACTACGCAATCTACCGGATGCTCGACCTTTGGAGACTTACTTGCCTGTAGTAGAAGGAGTAAACACCTTCTTAGGAGAAGAAAAATCAATGAGTTGGTTTGGGTTTTAGGGATGCTTATGCAAAAGGGCAGTCCTAGGCTAGGGAACCGCGCTACCTTACTAGACCTGCAACGAGGGAATACAAAACAAACATGCATAAGGTAAACATGCCAACGGAGGGCAAGTCAGTATAGGTGATCGGAATAAACCTCCCGGGGGTATCCCACAAATAAAGTGGAACACCAGCAAGCCATCTCTGTAAGAGTCACGTGAGTCCTTGCAAAAACTCAACAAACAGGTTAGAAATAACAGGTAAACAATGCATGGATGCGGCGTAAAACATGTTACAATCAAACACGAAAACAGATCTGAAACCAAACAGAAAAGATAAGCTACTGTCGCGATCGCTGCTGCATCGCCTAGCAAAAGCTTAGCGAAGCTTCTCCGCGTGCTCGCCTAGCGAAGGTGCTAGCGAGCGCCTGCGGGTTTTGGGTTCTTCATGGATAACAGTACGCTCTCAGAAACCCCAAACCCTATGGCATCCATCTCAGAAACGAAACGGTTAAACATTCAAGGTATTATTTACACGTTCATGCATATCTAAACGGGGGGCAAAACTGAACGATACCTCATACATTTAGAGCATTCAAATTGAAAGTAATGGGAATAAGGGCAAACCTGTTTAGAGAGACCGATAAAAATCGAATGGCACTGCTGGGTTTGCAAGGCACTGTTAGGGTTTGCGTGAGACGGAGGTGAAAAAGTGTGTGAGTCAGAGTGAAACTTTCAGAGCTTCCTGGAGGTTGCTGTAGATTAGTTCGCCTCTCTCCTTCTCTTTCTCCTTCTGCTCTTTTTGTCCAGGTCTCTACTCTTTCTGTCCAGCTTTTGCTTTTTTGTCTTTCTACTTGCCCCGGTCTTGTTTCAATGAAAACTCTAGTATTTATAATTGATTTCTTGGCTTTGTGGGCTCAAATGAGGCCAACTCAAGCCCAAAACTTTCTGTCATTTTCTGAAAACGCGTGCTATTCGCCTAGCGAAGGATCTGCTCGCCTAACGAGCATGACAGTTCAGTTCACTTAGCGAACTAGGCTGCTCGCCTAGCGAGCATGACATCTCAGAAACAGATTTTTACTCTTCCAAGATTAGCATTCTGAATGATGAATAGATCCCATTGGAACATGTTGGAAGTAACCCACCTCATTCCCTTGTATTGACTGATCACCCGAATAGAATCCACAAAGTGTCTTGGATGATACTCAAGCTTCAAACAAAAGATGTTAGTGACACATTTTTGTGCCTTTGGTTAGTAAACAAAAATAAGAAAAACAATGATATATAATTCAAGCATGCTTGGTGATCTCAAACCAATCACAAGGAGTCCCACCCAAAGGCAAAGGGAACCAAGATGCTTATGATCCTTGAGGCTACGCAAAATGCAAATGTTATGATGCCATGGGGGATCTTAGGGCCAAAATTGGGGCCTTACAATGACAGCACCAATTCCATTTCCTTTGGCATTGACGGCCCCATCAAACATTAAAGTCCACTTTTCATCTGGATCAGGTCCCTCCTCAACAACTGGCTCTTCACAGTCTTTCATCTTGAGAACATGATGTCTTCATCCGAAAAATCAAACTTCATCGGCTCATAATCATCAATCGGCTGCTGAGCAAGATAGTCTGACAGAATACTCCCTTTGATGGCTTTCTGGGATGTATACTGGATGTCGTACTCTGTCAGTACCATTTGACTACGAGCAACCCTTCCGGTGAGAGCTGGCTTCTCAAATATATACTTGACTGGATCCATTTTGGAGATCAGTAAGGTCGTGTGAGTCAGCATGTATTGTCTCAATCGCTTAGCAGCCCATGCAAGTGCACAACATGTCTTTTCAAGCATTGAGTATCTCGACTCGCAATCTGTGAATTTTTTACTCAGGTAGTAGATGGCATGCTCTTTCCTACCTGTCTTGTCGTGTTGCTTGAGAACACAACCCATGGAATTATCAAGTACTATCAAATACATAATCAGCGGTCTCCCTGGGACTGGAGGCATAAGGATTGGAGGATTCTGCAAATACTCTTTTATCTTCTCGAAAGCCCTTTGGCAATCATCATTCCACCTGATGGCCTGATCTTTTCTCAACAACTTGAATATTGGCTCACACGTGGCTGTTAGGTGAGAGATGAACCTTGCAATGTAGTTCAACCTTCCTAAGAAACCACATACTTGTTTTTCTGTTCTTGGCTCAGACATTTCTTGTATCGCTTTCACTTTGGCCGGATCCACCTTAATCCCTTTTTCACTAACAATAAAACCCAGCAGTTTTCCAGATCTCACCCTGAAAGTACACTTGTTCGGATTAAGCCTTAGCTTGAATTTCCTCAAACGCTCAAACAGTTTCTGCAAATTCACCAAATGTTCTTCTTCCGTCTGAGATTTGGAAATCATATCATCAACATAAACCTCGATTTCATGATGAATCATATCATGGAAAAGAGTTACCATAGCTCGTTGATATGTTGCCCCAACATTTTTCAGACCAAACGGCATCACCTTGTGGCAGAAGGTGGCCCATGGGGTTATGAAAGTTGTCTTCTCCATGTCTTCTGGTTCCATCTTAATTTGATTATAGCTAGAAAATCCATCCATGAAGGAGAATACCGAGAACTGATCCGTGTTATCCACCAAAACCTCGATGTGAGGTAATGGGAAATCATCTTTAGGACTAGCTCTGTTCAGATCCCAGTAGTCAACACACATCCGTACCTTTCCATCCTTTTTAGATACTGGAACGATATTTGCAACCCATGGCGGATAATTTGTAACCGCTAGAAACCCCGCATCCAACTATTTTTGCACTTCTTCCTTTATCTTGACAGCCATCTCTGGTCTTGTTCTTCTGAGCTTCTGCTTGACCGGAGGACAATCCTCTTTGAGAGGCAAACGGTGTACCACAATGTCTGTGTCAAGCCCTGGCATGTCCTGATAAGACCAAGCGAAGATGTCAACATACTCTTGCAGCAATTCAGTGATCCCCTTCTTCACATTATCTTCCAAAGCAGCCCCTATCTTAATTTCTCTCTTGGCGTCCTCGGTGCCGAGATTAATCACTTCAACAGACTCTTGATGCGGTTGAATGACCCTTTCCTCCTGTTTTAATAACATGGCATGTTCTTCAGGGAGTTCACAGTCTTCATCACCCTCTTCTTCAGCTTGAAAGATTGGATTTTCAAAGTCGAAGCGAGCCATAGCAGAACTGTTATCAATAGGATCCGGTGACGTGCATCTGCATGAGTGATGGTATGTGCTTATGAGTGTGAACAAGAAGTGGAAACTAAACAAAACATTGCCAAACGTATATATTTTTTTATATTTTTGATTTTTGAAAACTGCAAAAATAGAAAGACAGTGAACAAAATATTTGAATGCAAAAAGACGTCATTTATTTATGATAAAAAATGCAGGTATCCACGTAAATGAGCCCTATAATGAGTCATCACGCCCTAGGCGGAACGTAAGACTTGGATATGCATGAATAAACAAAGAAAATTACTCTTTAAGAAGAGTGACTTGGATAATCTCTTCAGAAGACCAATTGCGGAGAACTTCACCCGGGACCCTTGGACGCACCCAGTTGTCAATGTCGCAATCACTATCCTCGTCTTCTCCGTTGATTGTAGAGATATTTGTAAATCCTTCAGCATCTTCAGGAAAGAGAGGATCAACATCTGCATTCTCAGCAACCCCTTCAACAATCCCTTCAATAGACCTTTGGGAAGATAAGTCTTCAGCTTGGAGGATACCATCGTCAAGCAAGGCCTGGATACCCTGCTGCAGCTTCACACAACCCCCACTCTGTGTAACACAACCCAAACAACCGCTCCCACAGCCGGGGAAAACATCTGCATTTAGCAAGTATTCTTTGATTTCTAACAGCGGAGTCTTCAGCTTCAGCACCTCTTTGACTAATTTGACTTCTCCTTCAACCATGTTAACATTTGCTCTATCATGCTGCGGCATAGGATTGTTGACAACATTAGGAGCCGGCGCAAAGTTAATGGCCTTTGAATCAATAAGGTCCTGAACTACGTGCTTAAAAGCTTTGCAGTTCTCAATAGTGTGGCCAGGTGCCCCAGAATGGAAATTACACCTAGCATTGGCGTCATAACCCACTGGAAGCCTGCCAACGGAAGGAGCCAAAGTGCGTAACTGCACAAGTTGCAAATGTTGAAGGTTGGGAAGCAATTGGGCATACGACATCGGAAGAGTGTCGAAACGCGTATCAATCATCGTTTGTCTCTGTTGATAAGCAAGACTATTACCCTGTTGTTGTTGGCATTGATTTTATTGACGTTGAGGTTGTTGTTGTTGCACTGGTGCTGCAGCCGGAATGGTCACTGCTGCAACATAAGGTTGTTGATGGTAATTCTGAAAGTTATTCCTCCGGTTACCCCTGTTCTGATAAGAAGATATGGCATTTTCATCCCCTTCTCTCCTCTTTTGTCCTCCTAAGAACGGCTTCTTTGACCCCGAAGATGATCCAACCCCATTTTGGATCTTACATGTCTTCAAGTAGTTCTCCACCCTCTCACCGGTGGAGACCACATCAGCAAAATTTGAGGCGTTACAACCCACCAGACGCTCCAAATATGATCCAGGCAGTGTGTTCATAAACATGTTGGCCATCTCTTTTTCCAACATCGGAGGATGAACACGGGAAGCCATATCCGCATTGTACTGATATTGCTTCACAAAGGCCTCAGCCAAGTCTCTCCAGCAGCGAATATGGGCTCTGTTCAGCCTCATATACCACTCCAAGGATGCCCCAGCTAGGCTGTCCTGAAAGAAGTACATGAGCAGCTTCTCATCATCAGAATATGTGATCATCTTGCGGAAGTAAGCTTGTACATGAGTCTTCGGGCCAGAGTTGCCATTGCACTTATCAAACACGGGGACTTTAAATTTTGGTGGAACTCTCACGCCTGGGACCAGCCCCAAGTCAGCAACATCCACACCAAGAGCATTCTGCCCTTCCACAGCTTTCAACCTCTCTTCCAGTCTCTGAAACATAGGGTCCATACCATGGCCCATGCCAAAGTCCTCCTGAAGCAGGGGGAATTGATCCTCCTGATCATCATGGATGGGTTGTTGACCAAGGTCGCCATGTAGGATTAGGATAGGCCCCAGTCCATTGGGTCCATTAGCCTCTCCAGCGGGAGGATCAGCCACAACCTCTGGTTGAGTAGTAGGGGGAGTCCTCTGTACCAACAATCTAATCTCCTGCTTTCCCTGAGCCACTCCATGGACCACTTCCATGAACTAATTCATGAGAATCCTCATCTCAGCGAGCTCTTCTTGTAAACCTTCCATTTCTCTCTATTGATTCCTTCGGGTACCGTATCGGTGAATTCCTGAGTCAGCTATCCTAATAATGGAATACCAAACAAGATGAGAACATTGCGGCGGTACCTATTATGCAAGAAATGCTAATGAATATGCAAATGCAATGACATGTTTAATAATTTCAAAGGGTATTATACCCCTTGATTCCAATCTCACATTAGATAAACAGTGTAAGAAAACGCCGACTAGAATCAAGAAGAAGTAGAGAAGTCAATGCGTCATCAGGATCATTAATAACCTGGTGCTCAAGGAACTCTATGAAAGCATCCTTCTCCCTGATCTGCTGAAGCAACTCCTCTCGTTCACGGACCCAAGCACGCGAACGGTCTTCGTCTCTCAACTCCTCTACTCCTTGGCTAGGGAGGGTTGAAGGCCCAGTTGTAAGACCCCAATTTTGGCCCTAAGATCCCTCATGGCATCATAACATTGCATTTGCAAAGCCTCAAGGATCATAGGCATCTTGGTCCCCCTTGCCTTTGGGTGGGACCTCTTGTGAGTGGTTTAAGATCACCAAGCATACTTGAATTATATATCATTGCTTTTCTCATTTTATATACTAACCAAAAGCACAAAAATATGTCACTAACATTTCTTGTTTATAGCTTGAGCAATAACAAGGTCAAAAAGCTTCTAGGAGATCCTTTGTGCAATGATATGGCCAAGAGAAGATGAAGGCAAGCATGGAAATGGTCCTCAAAGCTCTCATCCACCAAATATGCCTCCCTAGTATCTCAATTCATCATTTTTGATCAAGGCAAATCAAAGGGTTTGAAGTTTGTGTCCCAAAGAGCCCTAATTCATCTATGTACCAAGTGTGCCTTGCCCATGAAGCAACCTTAGCCCATGGTCAAATACAATCAAGGGAAGTTCTTTAATTCATAATTTCATGCATATTTGAACTTATTTGAGTATCCTCAATCATCAATTCATCAAGATATGAGTTGTGGACTTGAGAAGTTGAACAGTCAACTCATCTGACTATTTTGAAATACACTGAGACCTAACTTTTTATGTGTTGGTCAAATGGAGATGATCCCAAAAGAAACAATGTTCTTAAGGAAAATATGAACAACTTTCATGTTCATAAAAAATTGATTTGAAGCTTGGAAGGTCATCTCCCATTCCAAGACATTATAGGTTATTTTGACTGAAACCCTAATTTTGGGTTAACTTCCCAAGAACATAACTCATTCATCTTTTACGATTTTGAGGTGGGATCAAATGCATTGGAAAGCTTATTGTGTCTAATTAAAATGTTATGTTGAACAAAGTTTCAAAATCTCAAAATAAATACATGTGATAATGCAAAACATTATAGGTCACTTTGGACCAAATGCATTGAAAGGCAAAAAAGTCCAACTTCAAATGCCCATAACTTCTTCATAAAAATTCAAAATGATGCAAACTTTAAGTCCATCTTGATTGTATTGAAGATATATATAACTTTGATGTTGGAGGTTTTTTCATATAAGGCTTGCATCATCAAAACAGAAAGGCTTGAAGTTGGTTCAATTTGACAAAATTCTCAAAGGCATGTTTTACACTATGAACTTCATGGCCTGTTTTCATAAATTTTCACACTTCAAATGAGTTTTTGTTCAACATAACATTTGTTCCTTATGTCATCACCATTCCAACCATTACCCATATGCTTATGTTTGGATTTTCTAATTGGCATTTTCGAAGAGGTGAAGTTTTAGGCACAATTATGGAATTCATGTTGAAACATCATACACAAGCCATTGCCTTGCAAATCACACGTCCAAACCTTCTCCAAACGAGCTCAGCATCCATTTGCACCAGGTTTTGGGCCTCACATGCGCCTGTACAGGCCCATGCATGGAGGACCCAATTCTCATGCACACGAATTCTTCATGACTTTGCATCAGATCCATCTATAAATAGAAGGCATTGCTCACTTCAAAACTCAACCTAAAGGCGCCTAAAGCTCTGCAGAAATCAATTCCCACCCCTACCAAAGGAACTAAGTTCACATTTTCTTCAAAATTTCAGATCTGAAATTTAATTGAATTTGGTTGAATCTTCAGATCTAAAGTTCCTAAACATTCATCATCTGATCCATTGAGGTTCTGTTTTGCAAAAGGAAGCAAGGAAAGTGACTCAAAGCTTCACAATTCAAAGGTGTTCATCAACTGGTTTTTTTTCCTCGAAACTCCTTATTCTTTGATCTGTTGGCCATGATATTGTGTTGTCTAAAGTCCTCTCTACAGAGGCATCATTGTTGTATGCTCAATTTTCAAAATCAAGCAAGTTCATGATGAACACCATCAAGCTTCCATCTCTGATTTCTCACTTAATAGGAATCTAGAGTGGAAGTGAGTGGTATAGGAGTGATGTACATCACTTCCTCTTTTGATTGATGCCTATATCGTCCATTTTGGTGAGCATTTGAACCTCTGTGTTTTTTTGCCCTCGCCGGAGCTCACCAGAGAAGACGGTGGCGCTCGCCATCGTCTCTTTGCCAGATCAAATCTGGATCATTGGATGCGCTTCCCACGATCTAATCCTGGCCCTTGTTATGTTTGACTCCATTTAATGCATGGTACCACACGCTTGACTCATGTACATGGTAAGCGCGCACTTGTGGAGCGTTTGATCAACCACGTCAATTAATGAGGCTTGATCAGACGCCTCTCCTTTTTTCTGATTTTTCTTAATTTCCATTTTTATTTCTTTTATTTCATTAAACTTCAAAAAATCATAACTCTCTCATTTTAATTCCAAAAAATATGGGACCAATTGCATTATTTCTCTTTTTAATTTTAGTTTCTAAAAACGATTTTTAATATTTTTTATTTCATAATTTGATATTTTTTGTGAATTTTCTCTTTTCTGATCATTTTTAATTCATTTTAAATAGTTTATGATATTCAAAAAATACAAAAATATTTTCTCAACCTATTTGAATGATGATGGATCTATGAAAAATATTCTCATCAATTTTTTAATTGATTTGAGATTTATTGGAGAATTTAGTTCAATTAGGTCATTTTTATTCATTTTTAATTGATTAAAAATAGTTTATGACTTTTAAAAATGCTGAAATTTTTTTTCAAACTTTGTTTGACCTTGTTGAACTTGGGATAAATCACTTGGACTTTTAAAAGTTGGTTTGAAGTGATTTTGAAGTTTGACCTTTCTTTATTATTTTAATTCAAGTTTATTTTTAAATATTAAAAATGCCAAAAATATTTTGTTCATTTCTTGACCTCCAATCTTCATCTCACTTCTGTTTTTGATTGTTTAACCATGATCCTCAATGTCATTGGTCAACACTTGTTGATTGGTACATTCTATTTCATTTAATGTCCTTTATTCTTTTCATTTCCATTTCAATTATTCATCTCCTTCTTCTTCTTCTTCTTTCTTTTTGATCAATGAGTTAAAGGTTGATAAGTTAGCATTGATTAGGGAGGCTTAATCTTCTTTGATTCAAATCTAATTCATCCTGATCAATTGATCAAATGAATGGCTTTGCATTAAGGATATGTTGCTTCCTAAATCATGCAAAGGACTTAAACCAATACAAGATCAATTCTCTTTTTCTTTTTGGCATGGCAAGTTGTTGGAACTTGGTTCACTAATCAAGACTTCTAACTTGTGTTGTTGACTACATTATTATTGACCGGCCTCAGATAGTTGTGACTTCTACATAAGTCCAATTACGATTGCTTAACATAGCGCTAAATTTGCCTTATGGCACACTAACTACTAACACTAACCATTAACCATTAACATTTACTTTTATGCAATTTCCTATTCTTGTACATATTATTCATTTGCTTTTTCCTTTGCTCACTTGAGTACATGTTTATGTTAATGCAATTTTCCCTTTGCTCACTTGAGCACATATAATTGTGTATATATCATTGTGCTTGTGTTTTGTTTTGATTGTTGTTGACCACAATGCAAAGAAATGGACAAATGGACTTAGACTTTAGGACTTTCCCTATGCAAATTTGGAATCAAAGAACAACTAGGCATTGGGCCTTTAGAGTGCTATAAAAGTCAAAGAGCAACTAGGCATTGGGCCTTTAGAATGCTTAATGTTGAAAGATGACCTTGAAAGGACCAACTTCTAAACTCTTCTTGTCCATTCCTTGTTTGTTTTGCTAGAATCTTTTAATGTGTGTGTTCTTGTGCTAGGGGTTGCAACTTGATCCAAATTGAGGAACCATTGCCATGAGCTTCTAAAAGGGACCCAAGATATATTGAGGAGCTTTCTAAGAGTTCATTTGATTATTGATTGCTTGAGTTTATACTTATGTGATTGCTTATTCCAAATGATGGGAGCTACTTGGATCATCAATATGATCTTAAGAGAGGAACTCCATTTATGGTTTTACTTCTTATTCCTTACCTCTTGTATGCTTAGGACTTTAGCCATTCTTCTTCTTCCCTCCACTCTAACCCAAGCCAAAACTTTTGTGCAAACATTTAACACTTGTTTTCAACATTAGAAACCTAAGCCTTATGCTTTTGATTTTCAAACTTTTCTTTTCATAACACTTATTTTGAATTGAACTTCTAAGTCAACTTTGACCATTTTGTACATACTTTTCATTGGTAAATATCACCCATTCAAAAGTCTTTTGTGGTTTCAATGGCCACTTCCTTAATCAAACTTTTCATAACCTTTACCTATTAGGTTTGAGTTATACTTGTGGTAGATGTGATACTCACCTATATCCTTAGTGATGGACAATGAGTCTTCCATGCTTATTATAGGGTTAACCCCTCACTAGCATGTTGAAGCTATCCTCACATGGTGGATTTGTGGTTTTAGGTTGAGTTTTCTCCCTTAGATAACAAAAGACCTTAAGGTTTTTGGACCAATCAATTCACCAACTCATTTTGAGATTTTTACCCCGAACTACGAGGTTTTGATCCTAATCTTTTTTAAGATGGTGCGTAGGCAATGGGTTTATCCATCCAAACACAAAATGTAAATAAGCTTGTATATTCCCTTCTCATCTCTTCAATCATGTTTGCACAAACAAATTTTCACAAAAATACCAATCTTACAACCAATATGAAAAGGGCTCCCTAGGAGTACCTAGGATGTTTTGGGTGCTTAAAACCATCCCATTGCATAACCAACCCCCTTACCCAGATCTCTTACATTTTTACTAGTTTTTGATTCGATAAAACTTTTAGGTTTTTGTTCGCTTTCTAACCATTCCTTTGGACAAATAGAAGTGCGGTGGCGACTCGACTTGTATGATTTACCTTGGATTTAGTCAATATCTCTAATGGTAACGAATACCCCGCTACAGAAAAGTGGCGACTCTGCTGGGGAACTTTGCCTAGTGGGTTTTGCCTACTTTCCATATTGCGTTGTATTGTATGTTGTTTGTCACATATTTTTTGTGCAATTTGGGATTACTGTATTGTATGTAATGATTGAATTGCTTGAATATTAATTCCTTGTATGCTTGGTGATCTTTGTGAGATGAGTTCTGTACCCGAACTCGAGTGCACTTAGGATAGGAGAATGGCATAGTCTTGTTGACTTGTGTGGAGTTATTCCTTAGCAAGTTGACTTGCAAGCCCATTCACTTGGTGGAGGTAATGTTGGGATCAATAATGTCACACAAGTACTTATGGTTAGACATTACTCTTTCCAATATAGACCTTAGAAGCCAAGGACCTTAGTTTACCAAGCCCATCTTGGCCTATTCTTAGGATGTAGTGCGAAGGTCGTTCAAGTGTAAGATTTGATATGATTGTTACGCGATAATACGCTCATAAGAGTCTCTCTTGAGAATATTTTTGGAAAACGAGTAGTCGTTTCTCCGATAATATCCGAAAGATGGGATTATGACTATGGGAACCTCTTGTAGAACATGTTTGGCAGGTTAAACCCTAGTACACTCCCTTTGGGTGGTTCTCAACCGAGACTCCATGCTCAAGACTTGCAACAAACCCTTGATTCGTGGTTGATCCGTTCATGTATCCTTAATGTAGCGGGGTATTCGTTACCATTAGAGATATTGATTAAATCCAAGGTAAACCATACAAAGTCGAGTCGCCACCGCACTTCTATTTATCCAAAGGAATGGTTAGAAAGCGAACAAAAACCTAAAAGTTTTAACAAAAACTAGTAAAAGAAACAGAGATCTGGGTAATGGGGTTGGTTATGCAATGGGAAGGTGTTAGGCACCCAAAACATCCTAGGTACTCCTAGGGAGCCCTTTTCACATTTGTTGTAAAGGTTGTTGTTTTGTGAAAATTTGTTTGTGCAAACATGATTGAAGAGATGAGAAGAGAATATACAAGTTTATTTACATTTGTGTTTGGATGGATAAACCCATTGCCTACGTACCATCTTATAAAAATATTAGGATCAAAACCTCATAGCTCAGGGTAAAAATCTCAAAATGAGTTGGTGAATTGATTGGTCCAAAAGCCTTAAGGTCTTTTTTTATCAAAGGGAGAAAACTCAACCAAACCACAAATCCACCGTGTGAGGATAGCTTTAACATGCTAGTGAGGGGTTAACCCTATAATAAGCATGGAAGGCTCATTGTCCATCACTAAGGACATAGGTGAGTATTACATCTACCACAAAGATAACTCAAACCTAATAGCTAAAGGTTATGGAAAATTTGATTAAGAAGGTGGCCATTGGAACCACAAAAAGGAATTTGAGTGGGTTATATTTACCAATTAGAAGTATATACAAAAATGGTCAAGTTGACTTAAGGATTCAATTCAAAGTAAGTATTATGAAAAGAAAGTTTGAGAATCAAAAGCATAAGGCTTAGGTTTCTAATGTTGAAAACAAAGATTAAATGTTTGCACAAAAAGTTTTGGCTTGGGTTAGAGTGGAGAAAATAAGAAGAAGGGCTAAGTCCTAAGTAAAACAAAAATAAGGGATAAGGAAATGAACCACATTAGGAGTTCCTTTCTTGAGATCATATTGATGATCCAAGTAGCTCCCATCCTTTGGAACAAAGCAACCACAAAGCAAATATTTCAAGCAATCAATCACAAAGTCATGCTCCTAAGAGTCCTTCAATGGCTTTGGCATCTCTTTCTTTGGATGATCATGGCAATGGTCCTCCAATGAAGCTCAAATCGAAACTCCTAGCACAAAAGCACACACATCAAAAGTTCCATGAAGTAAAACAAGAATGGACAAGAGTGAGTTTAGAGATTTGGTCCTTCCAATCCATCTTCATCATTAAGATCCTTTACTCCAATTTTGCATAAGGAAAGGTCCTAGAATCTAAGTCCATTTATCCATTTCTTTGCATAGGGAAAGTCCTAGAAACTAAGTTCATTTCTTTGCATAGGTCCACAACAATCAAAACAACACACAAGCACAATAATATATACACAATTATGTGCTCAAGTGAGCAAAGGGCAAATGGTATTAACATAAACATGTGCTCAAATGAGCAAAGGGAAAAATAAATGGATAATATGTGCAAGAATAGTAAATTTCATAAAAAGTAAATTGCATGAAGTAAATTGCATAAAAGTAAATGTTAATTGTCAATAGTTAGTGTTAGTAGTTAGTGTGCCATAAGGCAAATTTAGCGCTATGTTAAGCAATCGTAATTGGACTTATGTAGAAGTCACAACTATCTGAGGCTGGTCAATAATAATATAGGCAACAAACACAAGTTAGGAGTCTTGATTAGTGAACCAAGTCCCAACAACTTGTCATGCCAAAAAGAAGAAGAGAAATGATCTTGTATTGGTTTAAGCCATTTGCATGATTTAGAAGACAACATATCCTTAATGCAAAGCCATTCACTTGATCAATTGATCAAGATGAATTAGATTTGAATCACGGAATGTTAAATCTCCCTAATCAATGCTAACTTATCAACCTTCAACTTATTGATCAAAAAGAAAAAAAAAAGAAGAAGAAGAAGAAAGAGATGAATAATGGAGAATGGAAATGACAAAATAAAATGCATTAAATGGAATAAAATGTACCAATCCTCATAAGTTGACCAATAACATTGAAAGTCAAGGTCAAACAATCAAAAACAGAAGTGAGATGAAGATTGGAAGTCAAAAAAAGAATAAAATATTTTTTGGCATTTTTAATATTAAAAATAAACTTGAATTAAAATATTAAAGAAAGGTCAAACTTCAAAATCACTTCAAATCAACCTTGAAAGGTCCAAGTGATTTATCCTAAGTTCAACAAGGTCAAACAAAGTTTGACAAAAAATTTCAGCATTTTTAAAAGTCAGAAACTATTTTTAACCAATTAAAAATGAAAAAAAATAACCTAATTGAACTAAAATCTCAAATAAATCTCAAATCAATTCAAAAATTGATGAGAATATTTTTCATAGATCCATCATCATTGAAATAGGTTAGGAAAATATTTTTGTATTTTTTGAACATCAAAAACTATTTAAAATGAATTAAAAATAACCAGAAAAGAGAAAATTCACAAAAAATATCAAATGACAAAATAAAAAATCCTAAAAATCAGAAAAAGAAACTAGAATTTATTTGGGAAATAATGCAATTGGTCCCATAATTTTTGGATTAAAAATGAAGAATATATTAATTTTTGAAAATAATTGGAATTAAAGAAAATAAAAGGAAAATAAAACAGAAAATAGAAATTGGAAAAAGCGTGGACCGTTTGATCTAAGCTCATTAATTGAGCTGGCAAATCAAGAGGCCATGAAGCGCGCTCCTACCATGGATCCAAGTCAATGCGTTCACATGTGAAAAAATTAAAAGTCATAACAAGCAAGGGACGAGATTCAATCTGGATATTAGATCCAATGGCCATGAATCAATCTGGAGATGATGAAGCCACCAGAGCCACATTCTTCTCCGGTGAGCTTCCTAGATTCCGGCCAAGTTGCAAAAGTTAAAATCTTAACCAAAACGTGCGATCTATACATCAATAGAAAGCTAAGATGATGTACATCATCTCTATACCATCCATTTTCCTTCTAGATCTCTATGATTTGAGAAATCAGAAGTGGAAAATTCTGGTGTTCATCATGAACTTAATGAATTTCAAAAATCAAAAGCATAAACATGATGCCTCTATTGAGAGGACTTCAGCCAACACAAAATCACAGCCAATAGGTCCAAGGATGAAGAGAATCGAGGCAAATACCAGTTGGAGTTCAAGTTTGAGTTCTGGTGATTTGAGCTTGAAACCTTGCTTGCTTTATCAAAACAGAAGTTCTATGGATCAAGGTGAAGAGGTCTAGGAACTTTTAGATCAAAGAAAACAGTCGAGGAAACTGAATTCTAGATCTTAAATTTTTAGAGAAAAGAGAGTGTTCCTTTGGTGTGAGGGTGGGGATTCAATTCAGCAGAGGTTCAGGCGCCTTCAGGTTGAAGAATTGAGAGGGCAAGGCATTGTATTTATAGATGGAGGGAGCTGCAAGCATCATCAAACTCGTGTGCATGGGAGAAGAGGGCCTCCATGCATGGGCCTGTATAGGCGCATGGAGGGCCCAATTCTGATTGGAATTGCAAGATATACATCACCAAATATGAATTGGACGTGCAGATTGGATGTTAATGGATCATGCATGGCAATTGGAATGATTTTCATAAAATGCACTATTTCATTGAAGCCTTCAAAAATGCCATGTCCAAAATCAAAATGCAGGCTTATGAGTAATGGTTGGAAAGCTTATTGCATAAGGAACAAATGTCATGTTGACCAAAACTTCATTTGGGCCTTGGAAATTAGTGAAATTTGAGCTTGAAGGGTGATGTGCAAAACATGTCAAGGCAAGGTTTCTAAAATTGGCCAACTTTCAAGCCTTTCTTTTTTGATGATGCAAGCTTCAAATGGAAAAACCTCCAACATAAAAGTTGTATATCTTTTCAATACAATCAAAATGGACTTAAATTTTGCATCATTTAGATTTTTTATGAAAGAGTTATGGGCACTTGAAGTTGGACTTTTTTGACTTTTAATACATTTGGTCAAAAAGGACCTATAATGTCTTGCATTATCACATGTATTTTCTTTGAGAGTTTGAAATTTTGTTCAATATAAAATTTGAAGTAGAAATCTCAAGCTTTCCAATGCATTTGATCCCACCTCAAAATCATAAAAAATGAATGAGTTATGTCCTTGGGAAGTTGACCCACAATTAGGGTTTTAGTCAAAATGACCTATAATGTATTGGAATAGCAGATGGTTTTCCAAGCTTCAAATAAAATTTTGATGAACATGAAAGTTGTTCATATTGTCCTTAAGAACATGTTTGATTTTGGAACCATCTCCATTTGACCAACACATAAAAAGTTAGGTCTCAGTGCATTTCAAAATAGTTAGATGAATTGACTTATCAACTTCTCAAATCCATGACACATATCTTGATGAATTGAAGATTGAGGACACTCAAATAAGTTCAAATATGCATGAAATGATGAATTAAAGAACTTCCCTTGATTGTATTTGACCATGGGCTGAGGTTGCTTCATGAGCAAGGCATTGTGATGCACAGATGGATTAGGGTTTCTCTGGGGAACAAACCTCAAACCTTTTGACTTGCTTTGATCAAACATGATGAATTGAGATACTAGGGAGGCATATTTGATGGATGAGAGCTTTGGGAACCATTACCATGCTTGCTTTCATCTCCTCTTGACCATGCCTTTGTACCAATGACCTCCTTGAAGCTTTTGGCCTTGTGATTACTCAAGCTACAAATAAAAGATGTTAGTGACATATTTTTGTGCTTTTGGTTAGTGAATAAAATGAGAAAAGTAATGATATACAATTCAAGCATGCTTGGTGATCTCAAACCACTCACAAGGAGTCCCACTCAAAGGTAAGGGGTACCAAGATGCTTATGATCCTTGAGGCTATTCAAATGCAATATTATGATGCCATGAGGGATCTTAGGGACAAAATTAGGGTCTTACAGATGCCCCTATTTAAGGTCATTCTAGCCGGAGAAGTGAAGGTTAAAATCTTCGTCTCGACGAGGTAGAATGGGCTTAAATAATAACAAAGAGACGAATTTTGGTCCCTAAGAGACCTCATGATGCAAATGTATGTGTGCAAAAGGTAATACTCTGTGGGGAATATGTGTCCACAAAGGTAAAGATTAAGAGGAAATTGACGACTCCCACGACTAATTCATTCTATGGGGCAGAGACTCTACTGGGGAGTAAAGGACTGAGACCACGTGAGCTGGGCACGACTCAAAGCTTGGAGAGCAGAATTTCCAAAGGGAATAAATCCATTGGAAAGACTCGAGCTGACTCAAAGATGCATGTATTGGGGAATATGCCAATACAGGGAAATTATCCATAATGGATACTTCGGATAAAAATCCGGACGAAGACAATCCACTAAGGGACCTCGCTGGGGATGTCTAACAAGACCCTCCTGGGGGA
Source organism: Lathyrus oleraceus (assembly GCF_024323335.1). Lineage (NCBI taxonomy): Eukaryota > Viridiplantae > Streptophyta > Magnoliopsida > Fabales > Fabaceae > Lathyrus > Lathyrus oleraceus. Next base: position 348,830,989 of record NC_066584.1, on the reverse strand, counting down.
AGCAGCGAGATGAGGTATTACCGGTTACTGGGTAATAAGCTCAACGAGACATGTGATCTGAACACCGGTATAAGGGTGAGAGATACAACACGATCAGGAAGAAATGAATATCTAAGACCGGTATGAGGGTGAGAGATATCAAAACTCCGAAACATCTGAGGAATACCTAAAAGGTATATTTCAACTCAGGGAAATCTGACTCCACATGGGACAAAAATCATAATAGGGAGCAGAAAGGGAGGAACACCAAGGATACCGGTTACTGGGCATATAATAGGTGACCAACCAAGGCATGAATTGGGGAATATTTCCAAGACACTCATCATCCAAAAGAGGGCTAAAAGCAAACTCGATTATAGGATGGATATTCAATTCCGCAAAGGGGATACGAATCTTACTCGATTGGGGAAGAACAAAAGGCTTCGACCGAAGAGTGCATGAGATATACTATCTATTACCGTTAGAACGTAGGTGAATATACTCGCATGGAAGATTATCCACAACCGGTTACTGGGTTAATAAAGGATAAATCGACCGAAAAAAAAAAGAAAAAAAAGAAAAGGCATCAGGATATCGCAACTAAGTATATAACGATAACCAATTCAGGAGAAAAACAATCGTTACCAACAACAACAGGGTGAACGAGAGATGACCTACTGGGGGATAAATTGCAAAATCAGAGCAATTATCCAGGCAAATGAGGGGATATCAACACCGAATATTGGATGAAGATAACCATCAAGGAGGGGATTACACCTACCGGATACTGGGTAGGAAACCACGAAAAAGTAACCGTCATCGATTAGATGAACCAAGGGTTAACTCTGCAAGGGAAAAAGAATAGGGTTTACAACTACCGATATAAGGATAGAAAACCACAGGTTCCGTCGGGGATAACATGAATGATCACTAATCATTGAGCAATTATTCATTTATGCTACAGGGAAGCAAAAGGAAACAGTCACAGGAGCCAATTTAGGAACAAACCAAAGAGGCAATACTGAATCAAGACTCGTCCTAATGAGGGTATAACTCAATAGGGAAGCCATCCCTATATATGTGTTGGGGGGGGGGGAACAGAAATAACCATCACCCACGAGGATATATCTCAGTGGGGAATATGGAAGAAAGGATAAACGCTTTCTGCCTATGGGGCTGACTCTATATGGAGAGATCAAATGCATACATCTGCTAGGGGATATACGTATCGCCAAATAGCAGGAGATAACAAACAACGATATATGTCAAAGAATGCAGCATGAATATTTGAATGTTAAGATTATGCATGTATATGTGTGATTTATGTTTGATGAATGCTGACATACAGGCATATCTAACACACATAGGCCCAGGAATCAACCACCCGGTACTACATCTCAGGAGAGAAAGCCAGGATCACCGGAGAGTATCCAATCTGCCGGGGATCAGAGACAACAATATCTCTGTAGGGATGAATCATCAGACTCAGTTGGGGAAAAGAGTTTAGGGCACAGGTAGAATCTTCCATATAAGCAACTCTATTGGGGAATCTATCCGAGGGATAAAGGGATTATGGGGGCCAACCACCAAAAATTGAATCTTCCAGAGAGGACACATCTGCTGAGGAGGAAAGATCACTGCTCTGCTGAAGGGAATAGAGGTGGGTAACCTCGACAAACAACCCACTTGGTGAGCTAAATTACAACAAAGCTCTGGAGAAAGAGGATACAGTTATGCCAGGAATATGAACAAATGTCTTACCCTGTTGGAGACCATGCTACCCTTGGGAGAGCACTGAGGATCTCTTAAGTATCCTTTTGTCTCTGTGAATGTTCACTTTGTTTTAAAATAATTTATGAAGAAATTTGTTTGTTTAAAACAATGATATTTTCTCAATTAAAACATGCAAAACATTTGTTGAATAGAAACAAATAAGAGTGCAAATAATTGGATAAAGGCTCAAATTTATTTGATGGAATGGTAGTCTGCAAATGGCAAGACTCCATAGATCTTTACAAGTTTAAAATTGGTGATATATATTGGAAAAGGGCTACATTGAACATAATGACCATTTCTCCACCAATTCCGAATCCGATGTATCTGAAGCTTCGGTTGATGACGAATGAATGAGAATCTCTGACGGATGATAATTGTAGAACAAAGTCTTGTCAGGATGCCGTTACTTGCCAAATCCCTAATTTTTTCCTAGATTGCCCCAGGATGAGGTACTCAATCTAGCGGGATGCATATATTTTTTATGTCTCTAACTTTTGCCTGGACCGCCCTTTCGGGTTTTCAATCCACCGAGACGCTCATTTTTGCCTAAGCCGCCCTTTCGGGTTTTCAACTTAGTGAGCTATTCTGTTTTTATTTCTAGGCGAAGTATTTCTTGACTGCATCTGAATTCACAGGACGAGTGAAATCCTCCCCATCCATAGTTGTAAGTATCAAAGCTCCGCCTGAAAAGGCTCTCTTAACAACATATGGACCTTCATAGTTTGGAGTCCACTTGCCCCTGGAATCGGGCGTGAAGGACAAGAATTTCTTGAGCACAAGGTCACCTTCTCGGAACACACGAGGCTTGACCTTCTTATCAAAAGCTTTCTTCATTCTCTGCTGATATAACTGACCATGGCACATGGCAGTCAATCTCTTCTCTTCAATCAGATTCAGTTGGTCGTAACGACTCTGAACCCATTCAACATCAGTCAACTTGGCCTCCATTAAGACTCTCATTGATGGGAGCTCCACCTCTACTGGGAGTACGGCCTCCATGCCATAAACAAGAGAGAAAGGGGTTGCCCCTGTTGAAGTGCGGACAAATGTACGATATCCATGCAAAGCGAATGGCAGCATTTCATGCCAATCCTTGTACGTAACAACCATCTTCTGGATAATCTTCTTGATATTCTTATTAGCAGCTTCAACAGCCCCATTCATCTTGGGTCTATAGGGAGAAGAATTATGATGCGCAATCTTGAACTCACTACACAGCTCTTTCATCATCTTGTTGTTCAAGTTAGATCCATTATCAGTAATGATCTTATCTGGCACACCATAGCGGCATATGAGTTGATTCTTGATAAACTTCACAACCACCTGCCTGGTCACATTTGCATATGACGACGCTTCAACCCACTTGGTGACGTAATCAATTGCTACGAGAATGAATCTGTGTCCGTTAGAAGCTTTCGGCTCTATCATGCCAATCATGTCAATTCCCCACATGGAGAAAGGCCATGGTGATGAAATCACATTCAGAAGTGTCGGAGGAATATGAATCTTGTCCGCATAAATCTGACACTTATGACATTTCTTCACATATTTGCAGCAGTCAGACTCCATTGTCAGCCAATAGTAGCCTGCTCTTAACATCTTTCTAGCCATGGCATGTCCATTGGAATGAGTACCAAATGAACCCTCATGGACCTCAGTCATCAACAAGTCTGCTTCGTGTCTATCCACGCATCTAAGCAGAACCATGTCCAAATTTCTCTTGTAAAGCACATCACCATTGAGGTAGAAACTGCCTGACAATCTCCTTAAAGTCTTCCTATCTTTCACAGATGCCCCAGGCGTGTAAACCTGATTCTGAAGGAAACACTTAATGTCATAATACCATGGCCTATCATCTTTCACTTCTTCGACTGTAAACACGTGAGCTGGTCTATCCAAGCGCATCACGGTGATATTGGGAACTTCGTTCCAGAGTTTAACCATAATCATTGAAGTAAGTGTAGCAAGAGCGTCTGCCATCCGATTCTCATCTCGAGGAATATGAATGAAGTCAACCTTGGGGAAGAATGTTGAAATCCTCCTCGCATAATCCCTATAGGGTATGCGACCAGGCTGATTCGTTTCCCATTCACCCTTAATCTGATTAACAACGAGGGCCGAATCACCATAAACATCAAGGTGCTTCATCCTTAGATCAACGCATTCCTCCAATCCCATAATGCATGCCTCATACTCAGCCGTATTATTCGTGCATTTGAAAGTTAGCCTTGCTGTAAAAGGAATATGTGTACTGTAGCGGTGTATTCGTCGCTATATGATTTATTGATTAAACCATAAGCAAAGCATACAAGGAATCGAGTCGCCACCGCACTTTTATTTATCCAAAGGAATGGCTAAAAAGCGAACAAAAGCCTAAGAAGTTTTACATATAGAAAACTAATGAAAAGATCAGAGAATCTGGGTAAGGGGTAAATTACGCAATGGGAAGGTGTTAGGCACCCAAAACGTCCTAGGTACTCCTAGGGAGCCCTTTTCACACTTGTTGTATAAAAAAGTTTATTTGTTTATGACATATTGTGCAAACATGATTGGGAAGATGAGAAAAGAATATACAAGTTATTATTTTTGTGTTTGAACGGATGAACCCGTTGCCTACGTACCTTCCATGAAAGGTAAGGATCAAAACGCCGTAGTTCGGCTAAAAGATTTCCAAAAATATGAGTGGGTTCATTTTAAAACAAGAGCACTAAGGCTTTTCATTATCAACGGGAGAAAACTCAACCAAGACCAACAATCCACCATGCGAGGATGGCTTCAACATACTAGTGAGGGGTTAACCCTATAATAAGTATGGAAGACTTACAATCAACTCACTAAGGATGCGGTGAGATTTACATCAACCACTATGAGAATTTAAACCTATGGCTAATGTATGAAAACATAACAACAATGGACAAAGCCAGCAAAACAATTGAATGGGTGAAGTTAATTGATTATGAGTATTCACAAAAGGATGGTCAAAGTATGATTAGTATTCAATTCAGAAAGAAGTGTTATGAAAAGTGAAGTTTGGAAAGTCAAGGACTTAAGGTCCAGGTTTCTAATTTGAAAAGTCATGAAGATGTTTGCACAATATTTCAAAGTTTTTGAATTAACAATGTGAAAAGGGAGTTTTGGAAACAAAAGGATGTGGATGAAGGAGTGTAAAACTTCCTAGAAGTTCACCTCTTGAGATCATATAGAAGATGATTCAAGTGTGTCCTTTGGAATGAGGCAACAAAGCAAGTAAGCAAATAAAAAGCAAGGTGATACCGGATGCCAACCAATGGACTTACACCAATCTCACAAACAAAGGTGGATACCGGATACCAATCAATGGATTTACACCAATCTCCTAAAACAAAACAATGATACCGGATGCCAATAAATGGACTTATACCAATCTCACAAGGCAAAGGCGGATACCGGATACCAATCAATGGATTTACACCAATCTCCTAAAACAAAACAATGATACCGGATGCCAATAAATGGACTTATACCAATCTCATAAGGCAAAACAAAACATGGATATCAGATGCCAATCTATCTGGACTTATTCCAATCTCCACAGGATGATCATAGGAGTACAAATGCCAACAACATGGACTTACAATTACATCCTCACATACAACAAACAAACAAAAGCAATGAGCAAAGAGGATACAAGTTGCCAACAAATGGTCTTACACTCAATCCCTTCCAAATCATAGGAACAATGGCCAATGAATGGACTTACAGTTGATTCCTCAATGGACAAACAAAGATGTGTCACAAAGATATGAAATGATGATCATGCAATAATGAACAATTAATGATGATAAATGCACAAAGGCAAACAAGCAAACATGTACAGATGAACCAAGTAATCAATGATTCAGTTAGCATACACTATATACAAGCAATTAGGCTCAAGCAAGGGTTAGACTTTAAAGTCAACTGGAATGGGGTAATTGGTGCTCTTAACCTTAACATTGAGAGTTAAGGTGAAGCAGATGAAATGGAGATGAGGGGTGTGCCTCATAGCTCTTATCCCTGGTTAGGGAGAGCTTCAAATGATAGAAGGTGTGGGAGTTCAGAAAGTTGGAACTCTCTCCACAAGTTAATGACTCTATAGATCTTGGGTTAATATCCACAATGCTACAGCATGTAATGTGAGCAAAGGGATGACACACAGAATAGTAGGAGATGGACTACACATCTCTTTTATCTACCAATTGCCTTATCAAAAGGACTTTTCCTGCTTGGGGACAAAGATAAACAATCACAAACGTTGCCTCTTAAGGAGGACTTCAGACAGGTGCCTGACCAAATAACAGGCCAGGTCTTCCAGACTACATGAAGAAGAGAAGTTATACCTAATTGGTTAAGAAACCAAGCAAAAGCAAGTTCAAAATGAACTTAAGCAACTAATGTACCTGAAAACAATCCAACTCAATCAGTATACAAGTCAAAAAGTCAAACAGATAATCCAACAGTCAACAGACAAGATACAATCAAACAAACAAGGCTACAAAGTGCAAGGCATAAGCTCAACTCAAAGGAGCTAAAAGCACCCTACAAAACAAGTCAAGGTTAGCCAATATCAATCAAATAAACCAACTCAAGCAATGTGAATTAATCTCCTTATGGCCATGTACTTCTTAACCTGAAAACAAGCTCAAACATGAGAAGCAAACCACTAGGACAAGGCCTAGGGTCAAAGAAGGAGAAATAATCCAAAACAGAACATGAAAATTGACATGAACCAAGCTTAATCAATTAAGAATACAATCCAAAAGGTCTCATGTCAATAGCATCAACCAATTCATTTCATAAATCAAATAAGGCAAAGCATGTAAGTTGAAAGCTCATTGAAGCAAACAGAATGAACAAAGGCATATTAATTCAACAATGGTTCCATAAATCTCAAGAAAAATCATGGCTAAACAGCACACATCATAGGACAACACACCAAAAATCAAGGCATTTGGACAAGTATAAGCATGTCAAAGAAATTCCATAAGGCAATGTAAGCACAAACAAGCTCAAAGGAGGCACAAATTGATACATCAAATTAAGGCAATCCTAAAACAGAGATGACAAGTGGTAAATGACTCAAACCAAAGCCACAATAAACTTCAATGTGTCTAGAAAACATGTGTAAAATTTCAGGTTCATATGATAAAGCATAAGCATTTCACAAATCATGGAAGTTTAACACTCATCAAAAGTTCAAACATGACAGTCCAGAAAAGAAAATCTCAAACAAATCAGAAACGGATCCAAAAATTCCACAAAAATTCATGATCAATCCTAACACCAAGAAGTAGCATCATACAAAAAATCACATCATTTGGCATTTATTTGGCATGGTAAAGAAAATCAGAAAGTCAAGTAAGCAAAGGTGTGACACACATTGTGACACCTAAATTAAACAGATCATATCTCAACAACCATAAATGAGAAAAATGCAAACTCTATACCAAAATGACCATTACGATGTCTAGTTTAAGCATGTCAATTATCACATTCATTGGATCAATCATCATTATTTCACAAAGAAAATGGCAAGCAAGGTACAAGATAGCATATGCATGAACAATCCCTAGGCAAATTTAAAATCCAACCGAGCACAAATTCTATAAAAATAACCATAAAATAGTAGACATCATGAGGAACAATGTGCAAAAAATCTCACATCAATTGGATCATTATTCATGGAGTTATGGATTTTTGAATGAAGAGAAAAAATTAAAAATCATATGAACAAGGCATGGCATGGATACATGAAGTAATGAAATAAAATGCTAAGGATTAATTTGGAAATGTCATGGATGGGAATCAAACCATGTGAACATTTGAAATGGGCGCGCTCATAGGTGAAACGCACCATTTCACTTATGCTTATGTGGCGCTGCAAAGCGCTCTCAACCAACCAATGCGCCAAGTCACAACCACGTGGACCAGTGCATGAGTAATAACATGAAAAACATGCAAACACACGCTCATGAAGATCAAAACAGCTCTGGAAACAGAAACCCTAGGTGTTCATCCATGTTCATCGTATTCATCATCATCAAGAACAAACATGCACAAAAATTCACCATACACACATCAATAGACTCGTCTCACATCATACAACACGGATCCATAACTAATTTAACCTAATTCAGCACACATTCAAAGAATCGAGCAAGGAAAGTTTCAGGTATCAAACTTATAATCATCATAACTAACTCATTATTGCATGAAATTCAAAGATCTAAAGTTCAGCATGATCACCAATGAGAGATCTACAAGATGCATACATCAATTTTATGAATCATGAGCATCGAATTCTAACCTTGCTGGAGAAACAGAAGTGGAATCGTGCAATTCAAGTCCTGAAATGCTGAAACAGATGCTCTTCCAAGCTTAGATGAATGAATGGATCAGGAAGAATAGCTCAATTGTGCTTGATCTCTCTTGAATCTTGAACTGCCATGAAAGAGCAAAAACTTCAACAGCTGCGAATCTTGATAAATTCTTCTGGATCTTGCTTCAATCTACTTCCACAATGCTTATGGATGATGAATAGATCAAGAACAAAGCAAAAGATATGAAGAAAATTGCAGAAAATTTTTGAGAGAAATTTGAGAGAAAATTTTCAGATCTGAGATTTTGGAAGTGTTGTTATGATTTTCTGTTAGGTTTTAGCTTAAATACCCTCTCCTAATCATGTTTAGATTAAGCTCTAATCAATTGCTAAGTGAATTAGGGAAATGGGAGTGTTGATGCAAATTGGCCAAATCACCCTCACATGTGCAAAGTAATGGAACAGTACCCGAGTTTGACTTGGAATGCACTTAAAAATCTGTTTGGAGGCAAATGAAATTGGTTGGAAGTGAACATAATGCACAATTTTCAAATAACTACATTCCCTCCTAAATTCAAATGGAATTCAAATGAAAAATGCCAAAATTTTGTGATGGGAATGCATGGTATGTGATGCATGTTTTGGATAGAGCATATCAAGATGGAAATGTTGCAAAAAGAACCATTTCAATTGGCCTTATGGTTCAAAAGTTATGCAAGCTTGAAGTTCAAATTCACTTGGCCATAATTTGATCATATCTTCTCAACCACAAATGAGAAATTCATGTTCTTGGACTTTTTGGAAAGGCGAGAGCAATATCTTCAACATTCATGTTGGACAAAATTTCATTTGAAGCTTTCTTGAGGATTTAAACTTGGGGAGAAAACCTTTCCATTTTTGGCAATTCCAAATTACAGGTCACTTACTATTTTTGGAAACTTTTCATCTGACCTCAAATTCTTCATTGTTGATGTTTGAAATGTCAAATGAGACTTGTATTGACATGAATGAGGCCTTTCTAACCATCTCCCACCTTCAAATCCATGATTGAATGCACAGTTGACTTGTGTTGGCTTTTTAGGGTTTTAGTTGACCTGGCTATGCTCAGATGAAATCCAAGCCTCTACCACTTGAAATATTGATCCAAAATGATTCCATGGTTCATATGAACTCTTATGAATGATAATGGTGCCCAAATTCTTCAGAATGGCCACCATCTATAGCTCAATGACTGCCTTGACCCGTAATTGCTTCATCTGCAAGTAACAAGGTTAGATGACATATTTTTGTACTTTTGGTTAGTAAACAAATGAAAAGCAATGATATACAAATGCAAAACATGCTTGGTGATCAAAAATCATACTCAAAAGATAACCCACCCACAGGAAAGAAGGCAAGGTGCACAATGATCCTTGAGGCAATGATATGATATGATATGATGCCATGAGGGATCTTAGGGACAAAATTGGGGTCTTACAGATGCCCCTATTTAAGGTCTTACAGATGCCCCTATTTAAGGTCATTCTAGCCGGATAAGTGAAGCTTAGAAATCTTCATCTTGACGCGGTAGAATGGGCTTAAATAACCATAATGAGACAAATTTTGGTCCCTGAGAGACCTCATGATGCAAATGTATGCATGTAAAAGACACAAACTCTGTGAGGATATGGTTCACACAGAAGAAAAGACGATCCATCGGAGTAATACACTCACTAGAGACGGAGACTCTTATTGGGGATAGAAAGAAAAAAGAAGGCGTGAGCAGGGCACGACTCTGAATTTTTTTTTGTGGGGAAAAACTGACATTGCGTGAGCAGGGCACGACTTGAAACTGGAGACTAGATTGGGGAAAAGAGGACTCAAACTGGGAAAGAGAAAGTTCCAAAGGAAGATACATCCATTGGAAAAACTCAACTGACTCGAAGAACGCGTGCATTGGGAAAACACCAACACAGCAAGACGAGAAACCCCAATTCCGCTGGAGAAACCTAGTTGAATATTATCCAGGGAAATCCAAAGGATGAGATGTTACCGATTAGTGAGTAACATGCTCGGGAAGAATGAATATCTAAGACCTGTGTACGGGTGAGAGATATCAATCAACCAAAATGATCTGAAGAAAACCTAAAAAAGGTATACTTCACTCAGAGAAAAATCTGACTCCACAGGGGACCAAGGTCATAAAGGGGAGCAGACAGGAAGGAACACCAAGGATACCGGGTTGTAGGTATGTTACAGGTGACCGACCAAGGCGTGAATTGGTGTGTGTTCCAAAACACTCATCATCCTGAAGAAGGCTAGAAAAGCAGACTTGTTTATAGGATGGACATTTGATTCTGTAAAGAATGCAAATCTTACTCAGTTGGGGAAACAAACAAAGGATTCAACCAAAGAGTGCATGAGATATATTATCTATTTCCGTCAAAACATAGATAATAAACTCGCATGGAAGATTATCCTGAACCGGGTTGTAGGTTGTTTATAGGATAAAATCCGAAATCGTGAATTGGTTTGTGTTCCAAGACACTCATCATCCTAAAGAAAGCTAGAACAGCAGTCTTGTTTATAGGATGGACATTCGATTCCACAAGGAATACGAATCTTACTCGACTGGGGAAACACGAAAGGCTTCGACCAAAGAGTGCATGAGATATATTATCTATTGCCGTTAAAACGTAGATAATAAACTCGCATGGAAGATTATCCTGAACCGGGTTGTAGGTTGTTTAAGGATAACATCCGAAAAGAAAGGCATCGGGATACCAAACTAGGTATATAAATGATGACCAATCAAAAGGAGCAACTGACATTACCACGAAAGGGTAAAATGAAAGAAGACTCGCTAGGAATACATTGATGAAAATCAATGATCCGGGGAATACAATCACTGGCAAACGGTGAAAGGACCCGCTGGGGATAAAATTGCTAGCATACGGCAATTATCCACAAAAGAGTTATTGGGAATAGAAGTGCTTACTCAGAGCAAATACCCAGACAAGGGAGGGAATATCAACATTGAATACTGAATGAAGATAACCACAAAGAGGGGATTACATCTACCAAAAATTGGATAGAAAACCACCGAAGGGGAATTGTCATCGGTTGGGATGAACAACAAAGTTAACTCCGTTAGGGGATAAAACGGGTTTATAACTACCGGGTTGTAGGTAGAAAAAAAACCGCATAGATAGGACTTACAACTGCTGGTTTGTAGGCAGAGGCCCAAAAGGTTCCACTGAGGATAAGATGAATGAGCGCCGGTTAGTGAGCAACTATTCATTTATACCACAGGGAAGCACGAGAGACAGTTGAAAAAGGGCCAATTTGGGATCGAACCAAAAGGCAGACTGAATCAAGACTCGTCCTAATGAGGATAGAACTCAAATAGGAAAATCCATCCCATTGTGTGTTGGGAGGAAACGGAAATAACCGTCATCCACGAGGATGTATCTCAGTGGGGAAATGCAGAAGGAAGGACAGACACTTTCTGCTTAAGGGGCTGACTCTAAATTGAGAGATTAGATACCCGACATCTGCTTGGGGAGTTCTATTGGAGAGATCTGTATCACCATTAGCAGGAGATAACAAACAAAAAGATATATGGCAAAAGTGCATCATGAATATCTGAATGTTTATGATTTATGGCGAATATGCGTGATTTATGTTTGATGAATGCTGACAAAACAGACATATCTAACACAAACAGGCCCAGGAATCAAATGCCCGGTACTACCCTTCCAGAGGAAAATCCCAGATATCCAACTGAAAAGCCAATCTGCTGGAGATCCAAATGCTGAAAAGCAAAGATCTGCGGGGAGGCAAAAGATCAGAGATATCAAGGAAAACACCAAATCTCTGAGTGATGGATCAACGGTCGACCCAACTGGGGACCAAAAGTTCACAGCAGGCAGAGATTGCTACTGAAGCAAATACGTTGGGGATTTAGAGAAAATCAAGAGATTTCTGCAAGAGATATCATCAGTCTCGACTGGGAAACAAAGAGTTCACTGCACAGGCAAGAACTGCTGAAGAGAACAGAACACACAAGTAGAATCTGGCTGCACAAGCAACTCTACTGAGGATACTGTCAGTGACTCTAACGGGAAATCAACCCACTGAGGGAGAAAAGATCGCCCCAGTAGATTCTGCCATACAAGACACTCTACTGGGGATCAAAACATCGGGAAATCAACCAAACTCTGCAAGGGAAGATCATCCGCCGTGCAACCAAACTACTGGAGATTTGCCTGAGAAAGAGAAGGATAGCTGGGGACTGACCGCCAAACACTGAACCTTCACACAATACCACAACTGCTTAGGAGGAAATAACCACTGCTCTGCTGAAGGGATAAGATGTGAAAACCTCAAAAAGCACTCCGAGGGGATATATCACCAATTCCATTAGCAATTTTGCTGGGGAAGAGGATAAAGCGTTGGGGTGTCAACCCACTCAACCACCGAATCTTCCAGGAGAACTCGACCGTGCTGGGGAGAGACTACTGCTGGAGAAGAAAACGAAGTCTTCAACAAGCGCTCTGCTTGGGGAACAACCCACAACAACAACTCTGCTTGGGGAACAACCCCAACAACAAAGCAGGATAAAGAGGATACAACCATGCCAGGAATATGAACAAATGTCTTACCTGTTAGAAATCATGCCACCCTTGGGAGAGCACTGAGAAATTCTTAAGTATCCTTTCATCATTGTGAATGTTCACTTTGTTTGAAAAATGATTTTGAAAAGATTTGTTTTGTTTAAACAATGACATTTTATCGATTAAAACATGCAAAACATTTGTTGATTTGAAACAAATAAGAGTGCAAATAATTGGATAAAAGCTCAAATTGATTTGATGGAATGGTAGTCTGCAAATGGCAAGACTCCATAGATCTGTACAAATTTGAAATCAGTGATATATATTGGAAGAGGGCTACATTGAACATAATGATCCTTTCTCTACCAATTTGAATCTCGATGTATGCGAAGCTTCAGTCGACGACGACTCGAGAACCTCTGACGAAAAGACAGTTGCGGAACAGAAAGTCTTGTCAGGATGCAGTTACTTGCCAAATCCCTAATTTTTGCCTAGATTGCCCCAGGGTGAGGTACTTAATCTAGCGGGATGCAAATATACCTTTTTTTTATGTCTCTAACTTTTGCCTGGATCACCCTTGCGGGTTCTCCACCGAGACGCTCATTTTTGCCTAAGCCGCCCTTTCGGGTTTTCAACTTAGCGAGCTATTCTGTTTTTCATTTGCATATACTTTTTTTTTAGGCAAAGTATTTCTTGACTGCATCTGAATTCACAGGACGAGTGAGATCCTCCCCATCCATTGTTGTAAGCATCAAAGCTCCGCCTGAAAAGGCTCTCTTAACAACATATGGACCCTCATAGTTTGGAGTCCACTTGCCCCTGGAATCGGGCGCGAAAGACAAGACTTTCTTGAGCACGAGGTCACCTTCTCGGAACACACGAGGCTTGACCTTCTTATCGAATGCTTTCTTCATTCTCTGCTGATATAACTGACCATGGCACATGGCAGTCAATCTCTTCTCCTCAATCAAATTCAGTTGGTCATAACGACTCTGAATCCATTCAGCATCAGTCAACTTGGCTTCCATCAAGACTCTCATTGATGGGATCTCCACCTCTACTGGGAGAACAACCTCCATGTCGTAAATAAGAGAGAAAGGGGTTGCCCCTGTTGAAGTGCGGACAGATGTACGATAACCGTGTAAAGCAAATGGCAGCATCTCATGCCAATCTTTGTACGTAAATGTCATCTTCTGGATAATCTTCTTGATATTCTTATTAGCAGCTTCAACAGCCCCATTCATCTTGGGCCTGAAGGGAGAGGAGTTATGATGTGCAATCTTGAACTCAGCGCACAAGTCTTCCATCATCTTATTATTCAAATTAGATCCATTATCAGTAATGATCTTATCTGGCACACCATAACGGCAAATAAGCTGATTCTTGATAAACTTCACAACCACCTTCCTGGTCACATTCGCATACGAAGCGGCTTCAACCCACTTGGTGAAGTAATCAATTGCTACGAGAATAAACCTGTGCCCATTGGACGCTTTCGGTTCAATCATGTCGATCATGTCGATTCCCCACATAGAGAAAGGCCATGGTGATGAAATCACATTCAGAAGTGTCGGAGGAATATGAATCTTATCCGCATAAATCTGACACTTATGGCATTTCTTCACATATTTGCAGCAGTCAGACTCCATTGTGAACCAATAGTAGCCTGCTTTCAACATCTTTCTTGCCATGGCATGTCCATTGGAATGAGTACCAAATGAACCCTCATGGACCTCAGTCATCAACAGGTTTGCTTCGTGTCTATCCACGCATCTGAGCAAAACCATGTCAAAATTTCTCTTGTACAACACTTCACCGCTTATGTAGAAACTGCCTGACAACCTTCTCAAAGTTTTCCTATCTTTCACAAATGCCCTAGGCGGGTAGACCTGGTTCTGGAGGAAATTCTTGATATCAAAATACCAAGGCTTGTCATCATTCACTTCTTCAACTGCAAACACGTGAGCTGGTCTATCCAAGCGCATCACGGCAATGTTGGGTACTTCATTCCAATACTTGACTACAATCATGGAAGCAAGCGTAGCAAGCGCATCTGCCATCCGATTATCTTCTCGAGGAATATGATGGAAGTCAACTTCTGTAAAGAAATTTGAGATCCTTATCGCATAACCTTTATACGGAGTGAGACCTGGCTGATTCGTCTCCCATTCACCCTTGATCTGATTAACAACTAGGGCCGAATCACCATACACATCAAGATGCTTGATTCTCAAATCAATGCATTCTTCCAATCCCATAATACAGGCCTCATACTCAGCCATATTATTCGTGCATTTGAAAGTTAGCCTTGCTGTAAGTGGAATATGCGTGCCATGAGGAGTAATGATTACTGCCCCAATACCATTTCCGTACTGATTCACAGCGCCATCAAACACCATCGTCCATCTGGAACCAGGTTCCGGAACTTCATCAAGTGTAGGCTCATCATAATCTTTCATTTTCAAATACAGAATCTCCTCATCTGGGAAGTCGTACTGAACAGACTGATGATCTTCAAACGACTGGTGCGCTAAATGGTCAGCCAAGATACTACCTTTGATAGCTTTCTGAGCTCGATACTCGATATCATACTCAGACAACAACATCTGCCAACGGGAAATTCTCCCAGTTAAAGCAGGCTTCTCGAAAATATACTTAATTGGATCCATTCGGGATATTAACCAAGTTGTATGATTTATCATGTACTGGCGCAAGCGCTTAGCAGCCCAAGTCAAAGCACAGCACGTCTTTTCAAGCATAGAGTAGCGAGACTCACAATCAGTAAATTTCTTACTGAGGTAGTAGATAGCAGATTCTTTCTTTTCTGATTCATCTTGTTGACCGAGTACACAACCCATCGAGTCTTCAAGAACAATCAAATACATAATCAGAGGTCTTCCTTCTACAGGCGGAGACAAGATCGGAGGTTCCGACAGATACTCTTTGATACTGTCGAAAAAGCTTTCTGGCAATCCTCGGTCCAATAAAGAGACTGATCTTTCCGAAGGAGCTTGAATATCGGCGCACATGTGGCAGTCATGTGGGATATAAATCTGGAAATATAATTCAAGCGGCCAAGAAAACCTCGGACTTGCTTCTCAGTTTTGGGTGCAGGCATCTCTTGTATTGCTTTGACCTTGGCAGGATCAACCTCAATACCTCTCTCGCTGACTACAAAACCCAACAACTTGCCAGAACGGACTCCAAATGTACATTTGTTAGGATTCAGACGAAGTCTAAACTTCCTTAGATGCTAAAAAAGCTTCAACAAATGCTCAACATGTTCAACTTCCGTTCGGGACTTAGCAATCATGTCATCAACATAGACCTCTATCTCCTTGTGCATCATATCATGAAACAAGGTGGTCATAGCACGTTGATACGTGGCTCCGGAGTTCTTCAAACCGAAGGGCATCACTCGATAACAGAATGTTCCCCAAGGTGTGATGAATGTTGTCTTCTCCATATCTTCGGGTGCTATCTTGATTTGATTATAACCGGAAAATCTGTCCATAAAGGAAAAGACTTTGAATTTAGCTGTATTGTCTACCAACATGTCAATGTGTGGTAGAGGAAAATCATCTTTTGGACTTGCTTTATTCAAATCACGGTAATCAACACACATACGGACTTTTCCGTCTTTCTTAGGCACAGGCACAATATTGGCCACCCATAGAGGATATGTAGAAGTCACCAGAAACCCCACATCAATTTGCTTCTGAACTTCCTCTTTGATCTTCATTGCCATATCTGGATGAGTTCTTCTGAGCTTCTGCTTCACAGGCACGCACTCAGGCTTCAAAGGCAGGAAATGTTGCACAATATTTGTATCTAGACACGGCATGTCTTCATACGACCAAGCAAAGATATCGGAATATTCCCGTAGCAACTCAATCAACCCCTTCTTGACAGACTCTTCAAGGAGTGCCCCAATCTTCACCAGACGAACACAATCTTCAGACCCCAAGTTGACTGTTTCCAGATCTTCGAGATACGGCTGAATGATCTTCTTCTCGTGCTCAAGGAGACGGGTAATCTCATCAGGAATCCCCTCAACATCATCTTCCTCTGCTTCAAATACAGGGAATTCAAAATTGGGAGATGGCGTTGGATCATTATGTTAAATGGGTTTTAGGATCAACCTGCATAATGGTTTTTGTTTAATGAAAAACTTTAGAATTTAAACAAACAAACCATTATGCAGATGAAAAGATTGCTTTTATTCTTGTTTTTATGGGTTTTTTGTGATCACTGATTTCATGCAAAAGCAAAAAGTGAAAACAAATGGAAAAACAAATGTTTAACAATGCATTAATTGAATGAAAACATCATTGTATATATGCTGCCAACAATGTCATCACTTCTCCTTTTGGCATGGGAGAAGGGTTTTGAACAAAGTGAACAATTACTCTGATCTATGGATGACTGTAGGAACATCTACAGCGACCCAATTGTGGCAGATACCACCAGGTATGATGAAGTTGTTCAGATCTTCTGCATCCTCTTCCAGAATAGCAACAGCTTCCTCAGCTTGATCAGCATGGATGAATCTTCCACTCTTGAACAGACCTTGCTCGTTGAATGCCCCAGAAGAATAGCCAATGCCATCCCGGGATTTGTTGTCTTCAAGTTCAATCATCTTCCCTAAACCAGCAACTGCACCACGTTCAATGGCCAGTTTCGCATCGCGGTAGGAAGCAAATGAAGGAGACTTCTTCTCAATCGGCTCAGCAATAGATAAAGCTTGGAACGGCGTTCCAACTTCATCCTCAGCATCAATATACGAGAAAGAAGACAAGTGGCTAACCAGGAGAGCCTTTTCTCCCCCTACCACGACCAGTTTCTTATTTTTGACGAATTTCAGCTTCTGGTGTAGGGTGGATGTCACGGCGCCAGCCTCGTGAATCCATGGTCTACCAAGGAGACAGCTATATGATGGGTGAATATCCATAACCTGGAAGGTAACTTGGAAATCACTTGGTCCAATCTTGATTGGGAGATAAACTTCCCCAATCACAGTCTTACGCGACCCATCAAAAGCCTTCGCAACAACACCACTCTGCCTCATGGGAGGCCCCTGATATGACAATCTAGAGAGCATGGTCTTCGGCAATACATTCAGAGATGACGCAGTTTCCACCAGCACGTTGGACATGGCAACAGTCTTGCAGTTCATAGAGATGTGTAAAGCTAAGTTGTGGTCTCTTCCCTCCTCAGGGAGATCAGCGTCACAGAAACTCAAAGTGTTGCAAGCAGTGATGTTTGCAACTATACTGTCAAACTGTTCTATGGTGACGTCGTGATCGACATAAGCCAGATCTAAAACTTTCTGCAGAGCCTATCTATGAGGTTCTGAATTCAAAAGCAAAGATAGCACGGAGATCTTGGATGGCGTTTGTAGAAGTTGATCTACAACGTTATACTCACTCTTCTTGATGAGCCTCAGCATCTCATCACATTCTTCGTTCACAATGCCACTCGGGCCAACAGAAGAATCATGAGTCTTTTGTACAGAGGAGGGTTTGGCAACAGCAAGTGCCGGGTTCTGAGCATTCACAGCCGTCCCAACCGGACGCTCAGCGGAATCAGAAACAATGTGAGGCTTCGGGGGTGCAGAAAACACACGACCGCTACGGGTCAACCCACTAACGTCGGAAATATTAACAATAGAAGTGGAAGGCAAAGGCACTTCTCTTCCTTCTTCGACAGCAACAGCACTGTAACGGAAGGGGATTGCTTTCTCTGAGGAATAAGGCACAGGGCCTGCAGGCTTGATGACCAGAGAAGGCAAAACCTTCTGCTTGCTGCCATCATAACGGATGACAACAGACTCAGGGATTTTAAACACGGGTGAGATGACATTCACCTCTGGTTCATCCTCGTCAACATTTCGATTCTGAAGAATCTCAATGGTGCCTTCATCCAACAACTTCTGAAGGTCCTTTCGCACTTTGCGACAACCCAACCTGTTGACGGAGCAGATACGGCATCTATCATGGTCGTGCTCCAAATGACTGTAGTCACACAGCAGACGGTGCAACTCGACCAGTGATTGTCTAATATGGCTCACATATTTGACTTTGTACTTCCCAGGGCAACCATGGTCCATATTGACTGACTTCCCATGCTCGGGCAATGGGTTCTTCTTAACATTCGGGCCTGAGTCCTCGAAGCTCAGGATGCCGCATCTCATAAGGTCCTGGACCTTAGCCTTCAGTTGAAAACAATTGTCCACATCGTGGCCCGGAGCGCCAGAATGGTAGACACGGTGAAGATCGGGCTTATACCACCACTGGGGGTTGAACGGTATAGCCGGAGGATCTCTCGGAGTAATCAGTTTCCGCTCTATTAAAGAGGGATATAGCTCCGCATAAGAAACAGGAATCGGATCAAAGGTGATCTTCTTCCTCTCAAAATTCGCACCAGATTGATTACTACGAGGCTGATAAGCCTGCTGCTGAGGGCGATGCTGTTGTTGATGATACTGTTGCTGAGAAGATTGTTGTTGATTGTGTTGTTGATGATGATATTGCTGATGTTGTTGATGTTGATAATGTTGAGGATTGTCTCTGAAGACAGGGGCTACACTAGCCACCTGGTGCTGATGACGCACGGGCTTCTTCTTATCAGAGGGTCTTCTTGGTTTAGCATGGGATTGCAGAACATGTGCCTCCCCATCCTTCTTCTTAAACGCCCCATATCGTTTAGAAGAGCTCTCATCCTTTGACAACCGTCCTTCACGGACACCTTCCTCCAGACGCATCCCCATGTTCACCATCTCGGTGAAATCAGAGGGAGCACTCGCAACCATCCGCTCATAATAAAATGAGCTAAGCGTCTTCAAAAAGATCTTAGTCATTTCTTTCTCTTCTAGCGGAGGAGTAATCTGAGCTGCCAGCTCTCGCCACCTCTGGGCGTACTCCTTAAATGTCTCCTTATCCTTCTGAGACATGGCCCTGAGTTGATCACGGTCAGGCGCCATATCAACATTATACTTATATTGCTTGACGAAGGCTTCGCCAAGATCATTGAAGGATCGGATGTTTGCGCTATCAAGGCTCATATACCAGCGAAGAGCCGCACCAGACAAACTATCCTGGAAATAATGAATCAGCAGCTGATCATTATCTGTTTTCGTAGACATTTTCCTGGCGTACATGACCAGGTGAGCAAGAGGGCAAGTGTTCCCCTTATACTTTTCAAAGTCAGGCACTTTGAATTTGATTGGAATATTTACATCGGGAACCAGGCAAAGTTCAGCAGCAGACTTGCCAAACAGATCTTTCCCCCTGAGGGTTTTCAATTCCTTTCGCAGCTCAAGGAATTGATCATTCATTGCATCCATCTTCTCATTGACATCTGGGCCCTCAGACGGCTCAGAATGATAGATGGTGTCGTCTACCCTGGGAATGGTATGCACGACAGGAGGAGCTGCAGCAAGGACCGGGCTAGATGCCGGCATAGAAGCAAAGGTTGGAGCAGGAATATCAGGCATGAAACCCGGAGGCATACCCCACGGAAACCCGGCTGGCATGGCATTAGGCATGAAGTGAGCACTGGCAGCTGGCACAGTCGGAGCGACGACCTCAGATATGACCGTCCTCTGGGGAGGAGTTGCAGGAGGTGGAGAAGGTTGATTCTGAGCAGCAAGGAGTTGCTCCATCAAAGCGCCAAGTCTGGCGACCTCTTCCTTCAATTCTCTGTTCTCTTGCTCAAGTTGATCCATTACTCTGGCAGAATTGGCTCTTGTATAGTACCGCTGAGTCAGCTTGTCTTCAAAATAAATGAAAAGCACAGAGTTAGGCCACAGACAAGAAGACCAAGAACGACACCTGCTCATGCAAAATGATGCATGCAATGTTTGTGCATATGCTTTGTTTCAAGGAACTTTTAGGGCATTTATTTGCAAATTTTGGATATTTAAGAATTTAATCGCATATGGAAAATATCTCATCAAATATATTTTTGAATAAAGAAGTACAACATTTTTGATCAGATTACAAAGAGGAAAGGAAAATAAACATCCTATGGATCCCTAGAAGCTCGAGATGCTGGAAAACGAGATGCACACAGCTTCTTGATCTCTCTCTCATAGGCTGCTTCCATATCCGCTTTCTCCTTTGCAAGTCGATCATACTTCCTTTTCCAGAATTTGGAAGACTGAGGAAGCAGAGAAGTCCAAGTATCATTCGGATCGTCGATCACCTGATGCTCAAGAAACTCAATCAGAGCGTCCTTCTCCTTAAGCTGATGAAGCAATTCTTCTCTTTCACGGAGCCAAGCACGTGAAAGGTCTTCTTCTCTCAACTCCTCTACATCTTGGGTGGGGAGGGTTGAAGGCCCACCAACATCCAAAGGTGTAGGTCTCGGATGATCATACGGCATCAAATATTCAGAAGCTCTCTGTCTGACCCAAGAGGTATATGGCTCCAAAGCAATGCAGTTCTTCGGACCCAATTCGTTCCTACCCTTCTTCTGAATCTTGCGCCAAGCGCAGACAAATCTGGCTTTCAGGCCTTGGGGATCTTTACCCTCCTGAAAGAATACACCTTCTAACAGAATGTTATGAGGTTTATCCTTTAGGGGGAACCCAAGCTGACGACGTGCTAGAATAGGATTGTAGTTGATCCCACCACATGTACCAAGGAGAGGCACATTAGGGAATTCACCACAATAATCAATAATCTGCACAGTATCATACACGCGATCATACCAAGAGATATCATCATTAGTGAGAGACATAAGTCTCTGGGACCACCGTAGACATCCCTTGTTCTCCTTGAAAGCGACCGTCTGCGGTAAGTTAGAAATAAACCACTTATACAGCAGAGGCAAACAACACACAATAACTCCTCCACCCTTCGCATTCCTCAGATGCAAAGAGAAATATGCATCACCCAACAGAGTCGGAACGGGATTAAGAACTGAAAAGATCCTAATGGCGTTCACATCTACAAATTTGTCGATGTTGGGGAACAATACCAGACCATAGATGAGCAACACAAATAAATCCTCAAAGGCATCCTCACTCCTGGTATTCCCATACACGGTAGCTTGAGCAATGAGGAAATCAGAAGGAAGACCTCGAATTCCACCTTTGGTCGTCATATAGTCTGCAATAAGTCTGCAATCTCACTCAGGGATTCATCTATGTGCAATAAGTCTGCAATCTCTCGAGAAGTCGGAATACTCTCTAGGCCACTGAACGGCACCTGATCCAGAATCGGGATCCCAATAAGATGAGCATACTCCTCCAAGGTACGCAACAACTGGAAATCCGGAAATGAGAAGCAGTGATACAAAGGATCATAGAACTGAGCCAGAGTACTCATCAAACCCTCATCAACCTGAGTAGTCAACAGAGGCAGGAGCTTCCCATAGCGAGCTTTGAAACCCAAGGGATCTAATACATAAGATGTCAGATCCCTTAACTCTATCACATCAGGTTGTCTAAAGTTGTACTTCTTTGTATGCCTTTTTGGTCTTTCCATGTCTGAAAATTTTGCAAATAAACCCTTTAAGTTCCTTGAAACTTTTCAGATTTTTCTGATGACATGAATGCGGATGAATGCATGAATGTATGAATGCAACAATCACACTCAAGGATCAAGCAAGTCACACCAGACAAAGGTCATGGGAAAGCTCATTGTATCCCTAATATCAATCATCCATTTTGGTGGATTGTGGTTTTCACCTTATCAACACCCAAGTTCCATTGATATTAACAATACATGAACCGGCTCAAACATCCTTAATATCAACCATCCATTTTGGCGGATTATGGTTTGCACCTTATCAACGCCCAAGTTCCATTGATATTAAGGTTGTCTGAACGACTCGACCATGAATCACGGGTTTGCTGAGAGTCATGAGCATGGAGTCTCGGTTAAGAACCACCCAAAGGGAGTGTACTAGGGTTTAAACCTGCCAGACAGGTTCTACCAGAGGTTCCCATAATCATCGTCCCATCTTTCGGATATTATCGGAGGAACGAATACTCGTATTCCAAAAATATTCTCAAGAGAGACTCTTATGAGTGTAGTATCGCGTAACAACCGCATCAGATCCGACATCTGAACGACCTCCGCATTACGTCCTAAAATAGGCCAAGATGGGCTTGGTAAACTAAGGTCCTTGGCTTCTAAGGCACATGATTGAAAGAATAATGCCTAACCACAAATATCTTGTGTGACATTATTAATCCAACATGACCTCCACCAAGTGAATGGACTCGCAAGTCAACTGGCTAAGGAATACTCCACACCAGTCAACAAGACTATGCCATTCTCCTATCCTAGAGTGCACTCGAGTTCGGGTATAGAACTCATCTCACAGAGATCACCAAAGCAAACAGCAATTGTATATCAAGCAATTCAAACATTACAACCAATACAGTTATCCCAAATTGTACAAAAATATGTCAAATAACACACAAACAGATATCATACAACAAGGGTGAAAAGTAGGCAATACCACCAAGGAAATTTTTCCCCAGCAGAGTCGCCACTTTTTTGTAGCGGTGTATTCGTCGCTATATGATTTATTGATTAAACCATAAGCAAAACATACAAGGAATCGAGTCGCCACCGCACTTTTATTTATCCAAAGGAATGGCTAAAAAGCGAACAAAAGCCTAAGAAGTTTTACACATAGAAAACTAATGAAAAGATCAGAGAATCTGGGTAAGGGGTAAATTACGCAATGGGAAGGTGTTAGGCACCCAAAACGTCCTAGGTACTCCTAGGGAGCCCTTTTCACACTTGTTGTATAAAAAAGTTTATTTGTTTATGACATATTGTGCAAACATGATTGGGAAGATGAGAAAAGAATATACAAGTTATTATTTTTGTGTTTGAACGGATGAACCCGTTGCCTACGTACCTTCCATGAAAGGTAAGGATCAAAACGCCGTAGTTCGGCTAAAAGATTTCCAAAAATATGAGTGGGTTCATTTTAAAACAAGAGCACTAAGGCTTTTCATTATCAACGGGAGAAAACTCAACCAAGATCAACAATCCACCATGCGAGGATGGCTTCAACATACTAGTGAGGGGTTAACCCTATAATAAGTATGGAAGACTTACAATCAACTCACTAAGGATGCGGTGAGATTTACATCAACCACTATGAGAATTTAAACCTATGGCTAATGTATGAAAACATAACAACAATGGACAAAGCCACCAAAACAATTGAATGGGTGAAGTTAATTGATTATGAGTATTCACAAAAGGATGGTCAAAGTATGATTAGTATTCAATTCAGAAAGAAGTGTTATGAAAAGTGAAGTTTGGAAAGTCAAGGACTTAAGGTCTAGGTTTCTAATTTGAAAAGTCATGAAGATGTTTGCACAATATTTCAAAGTTTTTGAATTAACAATGTGAAAAGGGAGTTTTGGAAACAAAAGGATGTGGATGAAGGAGTGTAAAACTTCCTAGAAGTTCACCTCTTGAGATCATATAGAAGATGATTCAAGTGTGTCCTTTGGAATGAGGCAACAAAGCAAGTAAGCAAATAAAAAGCAAGGTGATACCGGATGCCAACCAATGGACTTACACCAATCTCACAAACAAAGGTGGATACGGATACCAATCAATGGATATACACCAATCTCCTAAAACAAAACAATGATACCGGATGCCAATAAATGGACTTATACCAATCTCACAAGGCAAAGGCAGATACCGGATACCAATCAATGGATTTACACCAATCTCCTAAAACAAAACAATGATACCGGATGCCAATAAATGGACTTATACCAATCTCATAAGGCAAAACAAAACATGGATATCAGATGCCAATCTATCTGGACTTATTCCAATCTCCACAGGATGATCATAGGAGTACAAATGCCAACAACATGGACTTACAATTGCATCCTCACATACAACAAACAAACAAAAGCAATGAGCAAAGAGGATACAAGTTGCCAACAAATGGTCTTACACTCAATCCCTTCCAAATCATAGGAACAATGGCCAATGAATGGACTTACAGTTGATTCCTCAATGGACAAACAAAGATGTGTCACAAAGATATGAAATGATGATCATGCAATAATGAACAATTAATGATGATAAATGCACAAAGGCAAACAAGCAAACATGTACAGATGAACCAAGCAATCAATGATTCAGTTAGCACACACTATATACAAGCAATTAGGCTCAAGCAAGGGTTAGACTTTAAAGTCAACTGGAATGGGGTAATTGGTGCTCTTAACCTTAACATTGAGAGTTAAGGTGAAGCAGATGAAATGGAGATGAGGGGTGTGCCTCATAGCTCTTATCCCTGGTCAGGGAGAGCTTCAAATGATAGAAGGTGTGGGAGTTCAGAAAGTTGGAACTCTCTCCACAAGTTAATGACTCTATAGATCTTGGGTTAATATCCACAATGCTACAGCATGTAATGTGAGCAAAGGGATGACACACAGAATAGTAGGAGATGGACTACACATCTCTTTTATCTACCAATTGCCTTATCAAAAGGACTTTTCCTGCTTGGGGACAAAGATAAACAATCACAAACATTGCCTCTTAAGGAGGACTTCAGACAGGTGCCTGACCAAATAACAGGCCAGGTCTTCCAGACTACATGAAGAAGAGAAGTTATACCTAATTGGTTAAGCAACCAAGCAAAAGCAAGTTCAAAATGAACATAAGCAACTAATGTACCTGAAAACAATCCAACTCAATCAGTATACAAGTCAAAAAGTCAAACAGATAATCCAACAGTCAACAGACAAGATACAATCAAACAAACAAGGCTACAAAGTGCAAGGCACAAGCTCAACTCAAAGGAGCTAAAAGCACCCTACAAAACAAGTCAAGGTTAGCCAATATTAATCAAATAAACCAACTCAAGCAATGTGAATTAATCTCCTTATGGCCATGTACTTCTTAACCTGAAAATAAGCTCAAACATGAGAAGCAAACCACTAGTACAATCCAAAAGGTCTCATGTCAATAGCATCAATCAATTCATTTCATAAATCAAATAAGGCAAAGCATGCAAGTTGAAAGCTCATTGAAGCAAACAGAATGAACAAAGGCATATTAATTCAACAATGGTTCCATAAATCTCAAGAAAAATCATGGCTAAACAGCACACATCATAGGATCAACACACCAAAAATCAAGGCATTTGGACAAGCATAAGCATGTCGAAGAAATTCCATAAGGCAATGTAAGCACAAACAAGCTCAAAGGAGGCACAAATTGATACATCAACTTAAGGCAATCCTAAAACAGAGATGACAAGTGGTAAATGACTCAAACCACAGCCACAATAAACTTCAATGTGTCTAGAAACATGTGTAAAATTTCAGGTTCATATGATAAAGCATAAGCATTTCACAAATCATGGAAGTTCAACACTCATCAAAAGTTCAAACATGACAATCCAGAAAAGAAAATCTCAAACAAATCCGAAACGGATCCAAAAATTCCACAAAAATTCATGATCAATCCAAACATCCAGAAGTAGCATCATGCAAAAAATCACATCCTTTGGCGTTTATTTGGCATGGTAAAGAAAATCAGAAATTCAAGCAAGCAAAGGTGTGACACACATTGTCACACCTACATTAAACAAATCATATCTCAACAACCAGAAATGAGAAAAATGCAAACTCTATACCAAAATGACCATTAGGATGTCTAGTTTAAGCATGTTAATTTTCACATTCATTGGATCAACCATCATTATTTCACAAAGAAAATGGCAAGCAAGGTACAAGATAGCATATGCATGAACAATCCCTAGGAAAATTTAAAATCCAACCGAGCACAAATTCTGTAAAAATAACCATAAAATAGTAGACATCATGAGGAACAATGTGCAAAAAATCTCACATCAATTGGATCATTATTCATGGAGTTATGGATTTTTGAATGAAGAGAAAAAATTAAAAATCATATGAACAAGGCATGGCATGGATACATGAAGTAATGAAATAAAATGCTAAGGATTAATTTGGAAATGTCATGGATGGGAATCGAACCATGTGAACATTTGAAATGGGCGCGCTCATAGGTGAAACGCACCGTTTCACTTATGCTTATGTGGCGCTGCAAAGCGCTCTCAACCAACCAATGCGCCAAGTCACAGCCACGTGGACCAGTGCATGAGTAATAACATGAAAAACATGCAAACACACGCTCATGAAGATCAAAACAGCTCTGGAAACAGAAACCCTAGGTGTTCATCCATGTTCATCGTATTCATCATCATCAAGAACAAACATGCACATAAATTCACCATACACACATCAATAGACTCGTCTCACATCATACAACACGGATCCATAACTAATTTAACCTAATTCAGCACACATTCAAAGAATCGAGCAAGGAAAGTTTCAGGTATCAAACTTATAATCATCATAACTAACTCATTATTGCATGAAATTCAAAGATCTAAAGCTCAGCATGATCACCAATGAGAGATCTACAAGATGCATACATCAATTTTATGAATCATGAGCATCGAATTCTAACCTTGCTGGAGAAATAGAAGTGGAATCGTGCAATTCAAGTCCTGAAATGCTGAAACAGATGCTCTTCCAAGCTTAGATGAATGAATGGATCAGGAAGAATAGCTCAATTATGCTTGATCTCTCTTGAATCTTGAACTGCCATGAAAGAGCAAAAACTTCAACAGCTGCGAATCTTGATGAATTCTTCTGGATCTTGCTTCAATCTACTTCCACAATGCTTATGGATGATGAATAGATCAAGAACAAAGCAAAAGATATGAAGAAAATTGCAGAAAAGTTTGAGAGAAATTTGAGAGAAAATTTTCAGATCTGAGATTTTGGAAGTGTTGTTATGATTTTCTGTTAGGTTTTAGCTTAAATACCCTCTCCTAATCATGTTTAGATTAAGCTCTAATCAATTGCTAAGTGAATTAGGGAAATGGGAGTGTTGATGCAAATTGGCCAAATCACCCTCACATGTGCAAAGTAATGGAACAGTACCCGAGTTTGACTTGGAATGCACTTAAAAATCTGTTTGGAGGCAAATGAAATTGGTTGGAAGTGAACATAATGCACAATTTTCAAATAACTACTTTCCCTCCAAAATTCAAATGGAATTCAAATGAAAAATGCCAAAATTTTGTGATGGGAATGCATGGTATGTGATGCATGTTTTGGATAGAGCATATCAAGATGGAAATGTTGCAAAAAGAACCATTTCAATTGGCCTTATGGTTCAAAAGTTATGCAAGCTTGAAGTTCAAATTCACTTAGCCTTAATTTGATCATATCTTCTCAACCACAAATGAGAAATTCATGTTCTTGGACTTTTTGGAAAGGCGAGAGCAAGATCTTCAACTTTTATGTTGGACAAAATTTCATATGAAGCTTTCTTGAGGATGTAAACTTGGGGAGAAAACCTTTCCATTTTTGGCAATTCCAAATTACAGGTCACTTACTATTTTTGGAAACTTTTCATCTGACCTCAAATTCTTCATTGTTGATGTTTGAAATGTCAAATGAGACTTGTATGGACATGAATGAGGCCTTTCTAACCATCTCCCACCTTCAAATCCATGATTGAATGCACAGTTGACTTGTGTTGGCTTTTTAGGGTTTCAGTTGACCTGGCTATGCTCAGATGAAATCCAAGCCTCTACCACTTGAAATCTTGATCCAAAATGATTCCATGGTTCATATGAACTCTTATGAATGATCATGGTGCCCAAATTCTTCAGAATGGCCACCATCTATAGCTCAATGACTGCCTTGACCTGTAATTGCTTCACCATCTATAGCTCAATGACTGCCTTGACATATTTTTGTACTTTTGGTTAGTAAACAAATGAAAAGCAATGATATACAAATGCAAAACATGCTTGGTGATCAAAAATCACACTCAAAAGATAACCCACCCACAGGAAAGAAGGCAAGGTGCACAATGATCCTTGAGGCAATGATATGATATGATATGATGCCATGAGGGATCTTAGGGACAAAATTGGGGTCTTTCATGTACCCTGAGGAGTAATGATTCTTGCCCTAATACCATTTCCATATTGATTTACAGCGCCATCAAATACCATACTCCATCGGGAACCAGGCTCTGGCCCTTCATCGAGTGTAGGCTCATCACAATCTTTCATCTTCAAATACAAAATCTCCTCATCTGGGACGTCATACTGAACTGACTGATAATCCTCGATCGGCTGATGTGCCAGGTGGTCCGCCAAGATACTACCTTTGATAGCTTTTTGAGCTCGATACTCAATATCATACTCAGACAACAACATCTGCCAACGGGTAATCCTCCCAGTTAAAGCAGGCTTCTCAAATATGTTCTTGATTGGATCCATTCTGGATATCAACCAAGTCGTATGATTTATCATATACTGGCGTAAGCGATTAGCTGCCCAAGCCAGAGCACAGCATGTCTTCTCAAGCATTGAGTATCGAGACTCACAATCAGTGAACTTCTTACTTAGGTAGTAGATAGCATACTCTTTCTTCCCTGATTCATCTTGCTGACCAAGAACACAACCCATTGAATCTTCAAGAACAGTCAGATACATGATCAAAGGTCTCCCTTCCACAGGCGGAGACAGGATCGGAGGTTCAGACAAATACTTTTTAATACTATCGAAAGCTTTCTGGCAATCCTCGGTCTAATCATGAGACTGATCTTTCCGGAGGAGCTTGAATATTGGCGCACATGTGGCAGTCATGTGGGATATGAATATGGAAATGTAATTCAAGCGGCCAAGAAAACCTCGGACTTGCTTCTCAATTTTGGGCGCAGGCATCTCTTGTATTGCTTTGACCTTTGCAGGATCAACTTCAATACCTTTTTCACTGACGATAAAGCCCAAATACTTGCCAGAACGGACTCCAAATGTACACTTGTTGGGATTCAGACGAAGCTTATACTTCCTCAAACGCTGAAAAAGCTTCAACAGGTGCTCTACATGTTCAACTTCTGTTTTTGACTTAGCAATCATATCATCAACATATACCTCAATCTCCTTGTGCATCATGTCATGAAACAAGGTAGTCATAGCTCGTTGATACGTGGCTCCGGCGTTCTTCAAACTGAAGGGCATCACTCGATAACAGAATGTTCCCCAAGGTGTGATGAATGTTGTCTTCTCCATATCCTCGGGTGCCATCTTAATTTGATTATATCCGGAAAATCCATCCATAAATGAGAACACTTTGAATTTAGCTGTATTATCTACCAACATATCAATATGTGGTAGAGGGAAATCATCTTTCGGACTAGCTTTATTCAAGTATCTATAGTCCACACACATCCGGACTTTTCCATCTTTCTTAGGCACGGGCACAATATTGGCCACCCATTGGGGATATGTAGAAGTTACAAGAAACCCCGCATCAATTTGCTTCTGAACTTCCTCTTTGATCTTCACTGCCATATCAGGATGAGTTCTTCTGAGTTTCTGCTTCACAGGCACACACTCAGGCTCCAAAGGCAGGAAATGTTGCACAATATCAGTATCTAGACCAGGCATGTCTTCATATGACCAAGCGAAGACATCAACATATTCTCGTAGCAACTCAATCAACCCCTTCTTAACAGATTCTTCCAGGAGTGCCCCAATCTTCACTTCTCGCACACAATCCTCAGACCCCAAGTTGACTGTTTCCAAATTCTCAAGATGCGGCTGAATGATTTTCTCTTAATGCTCAAGTAGACGGGTAATCTCGTCAGGAATCTCTTCAACATCATCTTCTTCCGCCTCAAATACAGGGAACTTAAAATTGGGAGATGGTGTTGGATCATTATGTTCAATGGGTCTAGAAATCAACCTGCATAATGATTTTGGATATGAAAAGCTTTAGAATTCAAACAAGACAAATCATTATGCAGATGAAAAGATTGATTTTATTTTGTTTTTAGGGTTTTATGTGATCACCAATTTCATGCAAAAAGCAAAAAGGGAAAATAATTGGAAAAACAAACATTTAACATGAATTTATTGAATGAAAATATCATTGCATTTATGTTGCCAACAATGTCATCACTCCTCCTTTTGGCATGGGAGAAGGGTTTTTAAACAAAGTGATCATTACGTTGACTTGTGCATAACTGTAGGAATATCCACAGCGACCCAATTGTTGCAGACCCCTCCAGGGATAATGAAATTGCCAGAATCCTCTGTATCTTCTTCCAAGACAGCAGCAGCTTCTTCGTCCTGACCAGTGTGGATGAAACCTCCGCTCTTGAATAATCCTTTCTCGTTGAAGACCCCAGAAGAAAAGCCAATGCCAGCCCGGGACTTATTGTCTTCTAACTCAATCATTTTCCCTAAACCAGCAGTTGCACCACACTCAATGGCCAACTTTGCATCTCTATAGGAAGTAAATGAAGGAGTTCTCTTCTCAATAGGCTCAGCTATAGATAAAGCTTGGAAAGGAGTCCCAACTTCATCATCAGCATCAATATATGAGAAGGAAGACAAATGGCTAACCAGGAGAGCCTTTTCTCCCCCTACCATTACCAGTTTCTTATTCTTCACAAATTTCAGCTTCTGGTGTAGGGTGGATGTCACGGCGCCAGTCTCGTGAATCCATGGTCTACCTAAGAGACAACTATACGATGGGTGGATGTCCATAACCTGGAAGGTGATCTGGAAATCACTTGGTCCAATCTTGATTGGGAGATCAACTTCCCCAATCACCGTTTTACGCGACCCATCAAAAGCTTTCACAACAACTCCACTCTGACTCATGGGAGGCCCTTGATAAGACAATCTTGAGAGAGTGGACTTTGGCAATATGTTCAGGGATGACCCAATATCCACCAGCACATTAGACATGGCGTCGTCTTTACAATTCATGGAGATGTGCAATGCCAAGTTGTGGCTTCTTCCCTTCTCAGGGAGATCAGAGTCACAAAAACTCAAAGTGTTACAAGCGGTAATGTTTGCAACAATGCTATCGAATTGTTCTATTGTGACATCATGATCTACATATGCCACATCCAAAACTTTCTGCAGAGCCTCTCTATGTGGTTCTGAATTCAGAAGTAATGATAATACGGATATTTTGGATGGCGTTTGTAGAAGCTGGTCTACAACGTTGTACTCACTCTTCTTGATGAGCCTCAGCATCTCATCACAGTCTTCTTTCACATTGCCGTTTGGGCCAACAGAAGTAGGAGTTTTTAGTACAGAGGAGGGTTTAACAGCAAGTGCTGGATTCGGAGAATTCACCGCATTCCCAATCGGGCGTTCGACAAAATCAGCATTAACTTGAGGCTTCGGTGGTGCTGAAAACACACGACCGCTACGGGTCAAACCACTTACATCAACGATGTTCACAACGGAGGAGGATGGCAAAGTCACCTATTTCCCATCTTCTATAGCAACAACGTTGTAACTAAAAGGAATCGCCTTTTCATATGAGTACGGCACAGGACCAACATGCTTAATGATCAGGGAAGGAGAAACCTTCTGCTTGCTACCATCATACTTAATGGTAACAGGTTCGGGCATCCGGAATACTGGGGAAATCACGTTAACCTCAGGTTCATCTTCATCAATATTCCTATTTTGAAGGATCTCAATAACTCCTTCATCCAGCATTTCCTGAAGATCTTTGCGCACTTGGTGACAACCCAATCTGTTAACAGGGCATATTCGGCATCTATCATGATCGTGCTCATAGTGGTTGTACTCGCATAGCAAACGGTGCAACTCGACCAGAGACTGTCGGATATGACTGACATATTTGACCTTGTATTTTCCAGGGCAGCCCTGGACCATGTTAACAGATTTCCCATGCTCGGGCAATGGGTTCTTCTTCACATTAGGACCTACGTCCTCAAAACACAAAATGCCACACCTCACAAGGTCTTGAACCTTGGTCTTCAAAGGATAGCAATTCTCCACGTCGTGGTCGGGAGCACCAGAATGGTATACACAATGTAATTCGGGCTTATACCACCACTATGGTTAGCGGGTATAGCCGGTGGGTTTCTCGGAGTAATCAGCTTCCTCTCTATCAAAGAGGGATATAATTCTGCTTACGTCATCAGAATAGGATCAAAAGTGACCTTTTTCCTCTCATAACTTGTGTTGGTTTGATTACTGTTGTTGCGAGGCTGGTAGGCCTGCTGTTGCGGTCAGTGTTGTTGTTGTTGATATTGCTGAGGCGGTTGCTGATTGTTATTGTGCTGATACTGTTGATTGTCTCTAAAGATAGGTGCTATGTGAGCCACCTGGTGCTGGTTACTGGCGGGACGCACAATCTTCCTCCTCACAGAGGGTCTTCTAGATTTCACATGGGAGGTCACAACATGTGCCTCTCCATCTTTCTTCTTTGCAAACGCCCCATAACGTTTGGCAGAAGAGCCTTCCTCTCTGGTTAGACGTCCTTCTCTAACCCCTTCTTCTAACCGCATCCCCATATTCACCATCTCGGTGAAGTCAGAAGGAGCGCTAGCAATCATCCGCTCATAATAGAATGAACTCAAGGTCTTCAAAAAGATCTTGGTCATTTCCTTCTCTTCTAGCGGAGGCACGGTCTGTGCTGCCACCTCTCGCCACCTCTGGGCATACTCTTTAAACGTTTCTTTGTCCTTCTGGGACATGACCCTCAACTGATCCCTATCGGGAGCCATATCCACATTATATTTGTATTGTTTGACGAAGGCCTCGCCAAGGTCGTTGAAGGATCGGATTTTCGCACTGTCTAGCCCCATGTACCATCTCAGGGCAGCACCGGACAGATTGTCCTGAAAGTAATGGATGAGCAATTGGTCGTTATCAGTCTGAGTAGACATCTTCCTGGCATACATGACCAGGTGGCTGAGAGGACAAGTATTTCCCTTGTACTTTTCAAATTCAGGGACCTTGAATTTCACAAGAATCTTTACGTTTGGAACTAAATAGAGGTCGGCAGCAGACTTGCCAAACAGATCCTTTCCTATTAGAGTTTTCAATTCCTTGCGAAGCTCAAGAAATTGATCATTCATAGCGTCCATCTTCTCATAGACATCTGGGCCCTCAGACGGCTCAGAAGGATAGATGGTGTCGTCTACCCTAGGCATGGTATGCACGGCGGGAGGAGGAATAGCAAGGACCGGGCTAGATGCCGGCATGGAAGCAAAAGTGGGAGCAGGACCCTCAGGCATGAAGTTAGGAGGCATCCCCCACGGGAACCCGGTTGGCATGGCTGTAGGAGCAAAGTATGCACTGGCTGCAGGCATAGTAGAGGAGACAATCTTTGAGATAACTGTCCTCTGGGGAGGAGTTGAAGGTGTCGGAGAAGACTGGCTCTGGGCAGCCAAGAATGATTCCATCAAAGCGCTCAATCTAGCCACTTCCTCCTTGAGTTCACGGTTCTCTTGCTCTAGTTGATCCATCAGTCTTGCAGAGTTGGCTCTAGTGTAGTACCGGTGAGTCAGCTTATCTTCAAAATAAATGAAGAGCACAGAGTTAGACCACAGGACAGGAGACCGGAAACAAAACCTGCTTATGCACATGATGCATGCAATGTTGTGCATATGATTTGTTTTTTATGTTTCAAAGGAACTTTAGGGTTTTATTTGCAGATTTTTGAAACATTAGGCATTTATCGCATATAGAAATATCTTATAAAATACTATCAAGAAAAGGAAGTACAACAATGTCAATCATGTACAAGAGGAAAGGAAAATAATCATCCTATGGATCCCTAGAAACAATCATCTAAAGCTCGGGACACAAGAAGATAAGATGCGCG
Organism: Lathyrus oleraceus; assembly: GCF_024323335.1. Taxonomy (NCBI): domain Eukaryota; kingdom Viridiplantae; phylum Streptophyta; class Magnoliopsida; order Fabales; family Fabaceae; genus Lathyrus; species Lathyrus oleraceus. The sequence goes on along the minus strand of NC_066584.1, from coordinate 348,796,578 downwards.
AAGCCTCTTCACTTCCCTTTCATAGGCTGCCTCCATATTCGCCTTCTCTTTGGCGAGTTGATTGTACTTTCTCTTCAAAAACTTGGAAGACTGAGGGAGTAGGGAAGTCCATGCATCATTAGGATCATCAATAACTTGATGCTCGAGGAACTCAATCAAAGCATCCTTCTCCTTAATCTGCTGACGCAACTCTTCACGTTCACGGATCCAGGCACGTGAACAGTCTTCGTCTCTCAACTCCTCTACTCCTTGATTAGGGAGGGTTGAAGGCCCAACCTCAATCATAGGTGTATGTCTCGGATACTCGTAAGGCATGAGATACTCAGACGCTCTCTTCCTTACCCAAGCAGTGTACAGTTCCAAAGCAATGCAATTCTTCGGACCCAACTCCTTCTTTCCTTTCTTATGAATCTTGCGCCAAGCGCGGATCATCCTAGCTTTCAAGCCTTGGGGATCTTTACCCTCCTGAAAGAACACACCCTCCAACAGAATGTTATTGGATTTATCCTTTAGGGGGAACCTAAGCTGACGACGTGCCAAAACAGGGTTGTAATTAATCCCACCACATGTACCAAGAAAAGGCACATTGGAGAATTCACCACAAGAGTCGATAATCTGCACACCATCATACACACGGTTGTACCAAAAGATATCATCATTAGTGAGAGACATAAGTCTCGTGGACCACCGTAGACATCCCTTGTTCTCCTTGAAAGCAACCGTCTGAGGTAAGTGAGAAATAAATCACTTATACAACAGAGGCAAACAGCACACAATAGCGCCACCACCCTTTGCATTCCTCATATGCAAAGAGAAATAGGTATCACCCAACAGAGTCGGAACACGATTAAGAGTAGAAAAGATCCTAATAGCGTTCACATCCACAAACTTGTCGATGTTGGGGAACAAAACCAATCCATAGATGAGAAGTACAAATATGGCCTCAAAGGCATCCTCACTCATGGCCTTCCCATAACCAGTAGCTTGAGAAATGAGGAACTCAGAAGGGAGACCTTGAATTCCACCTTTGGTAGTCATATGAGCACCAACCAGAGATTCATCTATGTGCAACATGTCTGCTATCTCTTGAGAAGTAGGAATACTCTCCAAGCCACTGAACGGCAACTGATCCAGGATAGGTATACCCACAAGATAAGCATACTCCTCAAGGGTTGGCAAAAGTTGAAAGTCCGGAAAAGTGAAGCAACGGTACAAGGGATCATAAAATTGCACCAATACACTCATCAATCCTTCGTCCACCTGAGTAGTCAGAAGAGGAAGAAGCTTCCCAAAACGAGCTTTAAAACCCAAGGGATCTAGTACATAGGATGTTAGATTCCTTAACTCTCTCAGATCTGGTTGCCTGAAGCTGTACTTCTTTGTATTCCTTCTTTGTCTTTCCATTGTCTGAATGTTTTGCAAATAAACCCCTTAAGTTCCTTGAAAATTTCCTTTATTACTGATGATATGGATGCAAATGGATGCATGGATGCATGAATGCAACAATCACACTCAAGGATCAAGCAAAGCACACCAAACAAAGGTCATGGGATGGATCATATTATCCTTAATATCAATCATCCATTTTGGTGGATTATGGTTTACACCTTATCAACACCCAATTTCCATTGATATTAAGGATACACGAACGGATCAACCATGAATCAAGGGTTTGTTGCAAGTCACGGTTAAGAACCACCCAAAGGGAATGTACTAGGGTTTAAACCTACCAAACATGTTCTACAAGGGGTTCCCATAGTCATCATCCCATCTTTCGGATATTATCGGAGAAACGACTACTCGTATTCCAAAAATATTCTCAAGAGAGACTCTTACGAGTGTAGTATCGCGTAACAATCGTATCAAATCTTACACTTGAACGACTTTCGCACTACATCCTAAATATAGGCCAAGATGGGCTTGGTAAACTAAGGTCCTTGGCTTCTAAGGTCTATATTGGAAAGAGTAATGTCTAACCACAACTTACTTGTGTGACATTATTGATCCCAACATGACCTCCACCAAGTGAATGGACTTGCAAGTCAACTTGCTAAGGAATAACTCCACAGAAGTCAACAAGACTATGCCATTCTCCTATCCTAAGTGCACTCGAGTCCGGGTATACAACTCATCTCACAAGGATCACCAAGCATACAAGGAATTAATATTCAAGCAAATCAATCATTACACACAATACCGTAATCCCAATTTGCACAAAAATATGTCACAAAACAAATATATAATACAATACAACAAAAATGAAAAGTAGGCAAAACCCACTAGGCAAATGATCCCCAGCAGAGTCGCCACTTTTCTGTAGCGGGGTATTCGTTACCATTAGAGATATTGATTAAATCCAAGGTAAACCATACAAAGTTGAGTCGCCACCGCACTTCTATTTATCCAATGGAATGGTTAGACAGCGAACAAAAACCTAAAAGTTTTAACAAAAACTAGTAAAAGAAACAGAGATCTGGGTAAGGGGGTTGGTTATGCAATGGGAAGGTGTTAGGCACCCAAAACATCCTAGGTACTCCTAGGGAGCCCTTTCCACATTTGTTGTAAAGGTTGTTGTTTTGTGAAAATTTGTTTGTGCAAACATGATTGAAGAGATGAGAAGAGAATATACAAGTTTATTTACATTTGTGTTTGGATGGATAAACCCATTGCCTACGTACCATCTTATAAAAAGATTAGGATCAAAACCTCGTAGTTCAGGGTAAAAATCTCAAAATGAGTTGGTGAATTGATTGGTCCAAAAGCCTTAAGGTCTTTTGTTATCAAAGGGAGAAAACTCAACCAAACCACAAATCCACCATGTGAGGATAGCTTCAACATGCTAGTGAGGGGTTAACCCTATAATAAGCATGGAAGGCTCATTGTCCATCACTAAGGACATAGGTGAGTATTACATCTACCACAAAGATAACTCAAACCTAATAGCTAAAGGTTATGGAAAATTTGATTAAGAAGGTGGCCATTGGAACCACAAAAAGGAATTTGAGTGGGTTATATTTACCAATTAGAAGTATATACAAAAATGGTTAAGTTGACTTAAGGATTCAATTCAAAGTAAGTATTATGAAAAGAAAGTTTGAGAATCAAAAGCATAAGGCTTAGGTTTCTAATGTTGAAAACAAAGATTAAATGTTTGCACAAAAAGTTTTGGCTTGGGTTAGAATGGAGAAAAGAAGAAGAAGGGCTAAGTCCTAAGTAAAACAAAAAGAAGGGATAAGGAAATGAACCACATTAGGAGTTCCTTTCTGGAGATCATATTGATGATCCAAGTAGCTCCCATCCTTTAAAACAAAGCAACCACAAAGCAAATATTTCAAGCAATCGATCACAAGGTCATGCTCCTAAGAATCCTTCAATGGCTTTGGCATCTCTTTCTTTGGATGATCATGGCAATGGTCCTCCAATTAAGCTCAAATGGAAACTCCTAGCACAAAAGTACACACATCAAAAGTTCCATGAAGTAAAACAAGAATGGACAAGAGTGAGTTTAGAGATTTGGTCCTTCCAATCCATCTTCATCATTAAGATCCTTTACTCCAATTTTGCATAAGGAAAGGTCCTAGAATCTAAGTCCATTTATCCATTTCTTTGCATAGGGAAAGTCCTAGAAACTAAGTTCATTTCTTTGCATAGGTCCACAACAATCAAAACAACACACAAGCACAATAATATATACACAATTATGTGCTCAAGTGAGCAAATGGCAAATTGCATTAACATAAACATGTGCTCAAATGAGCAAAGGGAAAAATAAATGGATAATATGTGCAAGAATAGTAAATTGCATAAAAAGTAAATTGCATGAAGTAAATTGCATAAAAGTAAATGTTAATTGTCAATAGTTAGTGTTAGTAGTTAGTGTGCCATAAGGAAAATTTAGCGTTATGTTAAGCAATCGTAATTGGACTTATGTAGAAGTCACAACTATCTGAGGCCGGTCAATAATAATATAGGCAACAAACACAAGTTAGGAGTCTTGATTAGTGAACCAAGTCCCAACAACTTGTCATGCCAAAAAGAAGAAGAGAAATGATCTTGTATTGGTTTAAGCCATTGGCATGATTTAGAAGACAACATATCCTTAATGCAAAGCCATTCACTTGATCAATTGATCAAGATGAATTAGATTTGAATCATGGAATGTTAAATCTCCCTAATCAATGCTAACTTATCAACCTTCAACTCATTGATCAAAAAGAAAAAAGAAGAAGAAGAAGAAGAAAGAGATGAATAATGGAGAATGGAAATGACAAAATAAAATGCATTAAATGGAATAAAATGTACCAATCCTCATATGTTGACCAATAACATTGAAAGTCAAGGTCAAACAATCAAAAACAGAAGTGAGATGAAGATTGGAAGTCAAGAAAAGAATAAAATATTTTTTGGCATTTTTAATATTAAAAATAAACTTGAATTAAAATATTAAAGAAAGGTCAAACTTCAAAATCACTTCAAATCAACCTTGACAGGTCCAAGTGATTTATCCTAAGTTCAACAAGGTCAAACAAAGTTTGACAAAAAATTTCAGCATTTTTAAAAGTCAGAAACTATTTTTAACCAATTAGAAATGAATAAAAATAACCTAATTGAACTAAAATCTCAAATAAATCTCAAATCAATTCAAAAATTGATGAGAATATTTTTCATAGATCCATCATCATTCAAATAGGTTAGGAAAATATTTTTGTATTTTTTGAACATCAAAAACTATTTAAAATGAATTAAAAATAACCAGAAAAGAGAAAATTCACAAAAAATATCAAATGACAAAATAAAAAATCTTAAAAATCAGAAATAGAAACTAGAATTTACTTGGGAAATAATGCAATTGGTCCCATAATTTTTGGATTAAAAATGAAGAAGATATTAATTTTTGAAAATAATTGGAATTAAAGAAAATAAAAGGAAAATAAAACAGAAAATAGAAATTGGAAAAAGCGTGGACCGTCTGATCTAAGCTCATTAATTGAGCTGGCAAATCAAGTGGCCATGAAGCGCGCGCCTACCATGGATCCAAGTCAATGCGTGCACATGTGAAAAAATTAAAAGTCATAACAAGCAAGGGACGAGATTCAATCTGGAGATTATATCCAATGGCCATGAATCAATCTGGAGATGATGAAGCCACCGGAGCCACCGTCTTCTCCAGTGAGCTTCCCAGATTCCGGCCAAGTTGCAGAAGTTAAAATCTTAACCAAAATGTGCGATCTATACATCAATAGAAACCTAAGATGATGTACATCATCTCTATACCATCCATTTTCCTTCTAGATCTCTATGATTTGAGAAATCAGAAGTGGAGAATTCTGGTGTTCATCATGAACTTAATGAATTGCAAAAATCAAAAGCATAAACATGATGCCTCTATTGAGAGGACTTCAACCAACACAAAATCACAACCAATAGGTCAAAGGGTGAAGAGAATCGAGGCAAATACCAGTTGGAGTTCAAGTTTGAGTTCTGGTGATTTGAGCTTGAAACCTTGCTTGCTTTATCAAAACAGAAGTTCTATGGATCAAGGTGAAGAGGTCTAGGAACTTTTAGATCAAAGAAAACAGTCGATGAAACTGAATTCTAGATCTGAAATTTTTAGAGAAAAGAGAGATTTCCTTTGGTGTGAGGGTGGGGATTCAATTCAGCAGAGGTTCAGGCGCCTTCAGGTTGAAGAATTGAGAGGGCAAGGCATTGTATTTATAGATGGAGGGAGCTGCAAGCATCATCAAACTCATGTGCATGGGAGAAGAGGGCCTCCATGCATGGGCCTGTACAGGTGCATGGAGGGCCCAATTCTGATTGGAATTGCAAGATATACATCACCAAATATGAATTGGACGTGCAGATTGGATGTTAATGGATCATGCATGGCAATTGGAATGATTTTCATAAAATGCACTATTTCATTGAAGCCTTCGAAAATGCCATGTCCAAAATCAAAATGCAAGCTTATGAGTAATGGTTGGAAAGCTTATTGCATAAGGAACAAATGTCATGTTGACCAAAACTTCATTTGGGCCTTGGAAATTAGTGAAATTTGAGCTTGAAGGGTGATGTGCAAAACATGTTAAGGCAAGGTTTCTAAAATTGGCCAACTTTCAAGCCTTTCCGTTTTGATGATGCAAGCTTCAAATGGAAAAACCTCCAACATCAAATTTGTAGATCTTTTCAATACAATCCAAACGGACTTAAGTTTTGCATCATTTGGATTTTTGATGAAAGAGTTATAGGCACTTGAAGTTGGACTTTTTTTTACTTTTAATGCATTTGGTCAAAAAGGACCTATAATATCTTGCATTATCACATGTATTTTATTTGAGATTTTGAAATTTTGTTCAACATAACATTTGAATTATACATCTCAAGCTTTCCAATTCATTTGATCCCACCTCAAAATCATAAAAAATGAATGAGTTATGTCCTTGGGAAGTTGACCCACAATAAGGGTTTCAGTCAAAATGACCTATAATGTATTGGAATGGAAGATGGTTTTCCAAGCTTCAAATCAAATTTTTATGAACATTAAAGTTGTTCATATTGTCCTTAAGAACAATTTGGCTTTTGGAACCATCTCCATTTGACCAACACATAAAAAGTTAGGTCTCGGTGCATTTCAAAATAGTTAGATGAATTGACTGATCAACTTCTCAAATCCATGACACATATCTTGATGAATTGATGATTGAGGACACTAAAATAAGTTCAAATATGCATGTAATGACTAATTAAAGAACTTCCCTTGATTGTATTTGACCATTAGCTGAGGTTGCTTCATGAGCAAGGCATTGTGATGCATAGATGGATTAGGGTTTCTCTGGGGAACAAACCTCAAACCTTTTGACTTGCTTTGATCAAACATGATGAATTGAGATACTAGGGAGGAATATTTGATGGATGAGAGCTTTGGGAACCATTACCATGCTTGCTTTCATCTCCTCTTGACCATGCCTTTGTACCAATGACCTCCTTGAAGCTTTTGGCCTTGTGATTACTCAAGCTACAAATAAAAGATGTTAGTGACATATTTTTGTACTTTTGGTTAGTGAATAAAATGAGAAAAGCAATGATATACAATTCAAGCATGCTTGGTGATCTCAAACCACTCACAAGGAGTCCCACCCAAAGGTAAGGGGTACCAAGATGCTTATGATCCTTGAGGCTATTCAAATGCAATGTTATGATGCCATGAGGGATCTTAGGGACAAAATTAGGGTCTTACACTTAATATCAATGGAACTTGGGTGTTGATAAGGTGTAGACCATAATCCACCAAAATGGATGATTGATATTAAGGATAATATGGTCTATCCCATGACATTTGTTTGGTGTGCTTTGCTTGATCCTTGAGTGTGATTGTTGCATTCATGCATTCAAGCACCCATTTGCATCCATATCATCAAAATAATAAGAAAATCTTCAAGGAACTTAAGAGGTCTATTTGCAAATTTTCAGACATGGAAAGACAAAGAAGGAATACAAAGAAGTATAGCTTCAAACAACCAGATTTGAAAGAACTAAGGAATTTGATATCCTATGTATTAGATCCCTTGGGGTTCAAGGATCGTTTTGGGAAGCTTCTTCCTCTTTTGACTAATCACGTGGATGAAGGATTGATGAGTGTATTGGTGAAGTTTTATGATCCCTTGTGTCGTTGCTTCCCTTTTCCGGATTTCCAGCTTTTTCCTACACTTGAGTGTAGCGGTGTATTCGTCGCTATATGATCTATCGATTAAATCATAAGCAAAGCATACAATGAATTTCGAGTCGCCACCGCACTTTTATTTATCCAAAGGACTGGCTAAAAAGCGAACAAAAGCCTAAGAAGTTTTACACGTAGAAAACTAATAAAAAGATCAGAGAGTCTGGGTAAGGGGTAAATTACGCAATGGGAAGGTGTTAGGCACCCATCACGTCCTAGGTACTCCTAGGGAGCCCTTTTCACACTTGTTGTATAAAATTGTTATTTGTTACGACATAAGTATTGTGCAAACATGATTGGGATGATGAGAAAAGAATATACAAGTTAATTATTTTTGTGTTCGAACGGATGAAACCGTTGCCTACGTACCTTCCATCAAAGGTAAGGATCAAAACGCCGTAGTTCGGCTAAAAAAATTCCAAAAGTTAGTGGATTCAATTTTAAACACAAGCCCTAAGGTCTTACGTTATCCACGGGAGAAAACTCAACCTTATACAAACAACAGGTCCACCATGTGAGAACAGCTTCAACTTGCTAGTGAGGGGTTAACCCTATAATAAGCAAGGAAGACTTACAATTCAATCAACTAAGGACAAATAGGTGAGATTGACATCAACCAACTAAGATAAATCAAACCTATAGCTCATGTATGAAAACTTAGCAAGAATGGACAAAGCCACAAAAACATTGAATGGGTGAAGTTAATTGATTATGATTATGAAAGTGGAGTCAAAGTATGATTAAGATTAATTCAAAGAAGTATTATGAAATGGAGTTTGAAAAAAGTCAAGGACTTGGGTCCAGGTTTTTGATTTGAAAACATGAAGATGTTTGCACAATATCTATCTCAAATTTGAAAATAATGTGTGAAAAGGTTTAGGACACAATGGGGATGAAAGGATGAGGATGGGTTGTAAAACTTCCTAGAAGGTTCACCTCTTGAGATCATATAGAAGATGATTCAAGTGTGTCCTTTGGAATGGGAAATGAGCAATAACAAAATAAACAAACAAATGATACCGGATGCCACTCAATGGTCTTACTCCAATCTCACAAACAAAAAGCGGATACCGGATACCAATAGATGGATTTACACCAATCTCCTAAAACAGAAATGGATATCAGAGGCCACTCAATGGACTTATACTAATCTCCTCAACAAAGAAAATGAAAGTGGATACCGGATGCCAATCTATCTGGACTTATACCAATCTCCAACAAAGGAAGCAAACACTTGGATGTCAGATGCCAATCTATCTGGGCTTACTCTAAACTCCAACATATGATCATAGGAATACAAATGCCAAATTACACGGACTTACAATTGTATCCTCACATACAATCAAACAATGCAACATATGATCACAGGAAAGCAAATGCCAACTTACAGGGACTTACAATTGCATCCTCTCATACAATCAAACAAATGCAACATATGATCACAGGAAAGCAAATGCCAACTTACAGGGACTTATAATTGTATCCTCACATACAATCAAATAATGCAACTTATGATCACAGGAAAGCAAATGCCAACTTACAGGGACTTATAATCGCATCCTCACATAAACAAACAGAAGCAAAACATGGATGTCAGATGCCAATTTATCTGGGCTTACTCTAACCTCCATAGTATGGTCCTAGGAATACAAATGCCACATCACAGGGACTTATAATTGCATCCTCACATACAACAAACAAATGCATCAAGCAAAGATAAGATGAGTGGCCAATGAAATGGTCTTACAACTCACTTCCATATCATAGGAACAATGGCCAAAGGATGGTCTTACAATTGTCCTCAATGGGTAAACAACAATGATAATGTCACAAAGACAAATCAGATGATCATGCAATAATGAGCAATTAATGATGATAAGTGCATAGAGCATACAAGCAAACATGTGCATATGAAACAGACAATCAATCAAAGCATTCAGCACACACTATAACCACACAATTAGGCTCATACAAAAGGGTTAGGCATTAAAGCCAACTGGAATAGGGTCAATGGTGCTCTTAACCTTGCCATTGAGGGGCTAAGGTGAAGCAGATGAAAGGATATGAGGGGTGTGCCTCATTGCTCTTATCCCTGATCAGGGAGAGCATTGAATATCAGAAGGTGTGGGAGTTCAGAAAGTAGGAACTCTCTCCACATATAAGACTCTATAGATCTTGGGCTTGGATCTCAATGCTACAACCATGTAATGGGAGCAAGGAGAAGACTCACAGAATAGTAGGAGATAGGTTGCATATCTCTTGGATTCTACCAATTGCCTTATTTGAAGGACTTTTCCTGCTTAGGACAAATGTAAACACACACAAGCATTGCCTCTTAAGGAGGACTTCAGACAGTTGCCTGGCCAAATAACAGGCCAGGTCTTCCAGACTACATGAAGAAAAGGGATTATACCTCAATGCAAATTGCTATATAGCAAAGCAAATCAAGTTCAAAGAACTAAGCAACTAATGGTACCTGAAATAGTCAAACAGAATCAGTACACAGTTCAAGAGTTAAAGCCAAAAGGAGGTAGAAATCAACAGTCAAAACAAACAGACAAATGTGCAAAGCACAAGTCTCAAGGCATATGAGCCAAGAAACCTACAAAACAAAGAGGTTAGCTTATGATAATCAAATAAACTCATTCAACTTGTATAAGTTTCTTTGAGGCAATTGCTTCTCAACCTGAAAACATGAACTCAAACATAAGCAATAAGACCACTAGGACAAGCCTAGGGTCAAAAGGGGATGAGAAAGTCAAAACAGCAAGTGATATCCAATCAAAATCAAGTTCAAACATTTAAGAAGCAAGCTCAATTGGTTTCATGTTCATATCATGCATCATCATCATTTCATAAGCAAAAGAAGTCAAAGCATGGCAAATGAAAGCTCATAGAAGTCAACAGCAAGACTCAATTCAAAACCAATCATAAACAATTCAAAAAATTATCAAATAATTCATGATCAATCATAATCCATAACATGACATGCATATCAAATTTCAGCTCAATTGGATCATGGGAAGATAGTCAATGAAAATCAGAAAGTCAAAACAATTTCAAGCATGCTCAAAGAAGTCAACCAAACATGCATCAACTTCAAAAATTCATAAATCAGGGATAACATATGAGAAATGAATGGGATCAACACCATGGCAAAGCTTAAGATGTCTACTAATCACATGTCAAATTTCATGTCCATCTAATAAAGTATGAGAATTTCACAAATGAAATGGCATGATGTGTCACAAAAAGTCAACATATGACCAAGCAGGGGATAAAAATCTCAATCAATTGGAAAATGCGACAAACAAATCCACAAAAAATCACATGTAAACTAGACATTCAATAGTACATTCATGCAAAAATTCAAAGTGATTTGAGGTCAAGAAGCATGGCTATGAAAATCATCAAGTTGCACATCAATGGTGTGACACAAATTGTCACACCCTAGTTCAAAAATTCATAACTCACAAACCAGATAAGATAAATTCACAAACTCTACACCAAAATCACCATGGATGTGTCTAGTTTATGCACAAAAAATTTCAGATTAAATGGATAATGCATCACCATTTCACAAATGTTTTGGCAAAAGGTACAAAAAATGGATACATGTTACAAACCCTAATACCATTTAAAATTCACTTATCTAAAAAATCAGGAAAAATCATGATAAATAAGTAGAGATCAAGCAGAGCACAATGCAAAATTTTTCATGAATTTCGGATTAACAATGAATGAGATGTGATTTTTGTAAGATTGAGTAACAAAATGAAATAAATATTGAAACAAATAAATGAATTAACACATGATTAATCAAATAAATGGGACCGGTGGCACATTGGTAATTCTGGGGACAATTAAGTGAAACGGTGCGTAGCATTTAGATGCGTGTCACATGATGATTCGGCATGGCAATGGAATAGTGGAAGGTTCATGCAAAACACGTGAAGAAAGAATTTCTGGAAAACGCAGATTAGGGTTTCACGCAACAGTAAAGCTTCATCTTCTTCATTCAATCAATTCAAAAATATTTGCCCAGAAAATGCAATTAATCATACCAACATGACCAGCAAGCCTCACTCATTACAAATCCAAACATCATTTTCATTGAATCAAGCTAACACATGAGAAATAAGCAAAAACAAGTTTGAACATAAAACTTAAAAGCCAGATTTCTCTTAAAATACTCAATCATTTTCGATGGTTCAAAGTTCATTGTGACCAGGGAAAGGAAACATATCTAATGCATAGCACGATTTAACAAATGGTGATGGTCGAAAACTCACTTGATTTGTGGAAATTGGAGAAACAGTTGTTGTTTGGTGATTTTGGTCTGAAACAGATGAAGCTCCAAGCTCCAGATGATGAATGCTCAAGTTACTTTAGGTCAAGAAAGCTTGGAATGGATGCAAACCAAATCTGCCATGTGAGAGAGCTCGGATGAAACAGTTGTAGAAAAGCTTCACAGTTGAGAAATGGGGTTTGAAAATGGTGCCAAGATGATGATAGATCATGAAACCATCGACCAAAGCTTATGCTCTTTTAAGATTTTTGCAGAAAGTTCAAAAATGGGAGAAATGAGCAAATGAGAGAAATGAGATTTTTCTGTCTTGAATGTGTGGCTGCTAGGGTTGCAATGAGCAGAAAAAATGATATATATGTGCTGTTTAACATGCTCAGTAGGATTGCTAATCACAATTAACTTAAATGAAGTAGTTTTGGTCATTTGCTAAAATTTAACCAAGTTCACATGGGGTGTAAGTGCTGCACGAAAATGGGCCTTCCAACACAACCAAAATGCAATTTCTGAATGTTTTCAATTGGTAGGAGGTGTTGGAATTGGTTAATTTGGAAAGCCATTTTTCACCCTCACTTGAAATTAATTTATGCAAGTTCAAAAATGGCATTTTGATTGGTAATGTTTTGATGAATGATGATGACATTTTTGGAAAGAGGGGATCAAATGTGACTTGTAGCAAAAAAACCCCACCCAATTTGGCCAAATGGTTTGAGAGATATGGCCTTTTGAAGTTCAAAAATTTTGGAGAATGAATTGATCATAACTTGCCAACCATACACGGGAATTGAGTGTTCTTGGACTTTTTGGAAATGGGAGAACAAGATCTTCAACTTTCATGTTGGGCAAAAATTCATTTGGAGCTTGTATCATTATGTAAGTTTAGGATCAAGAAGTTTCCATTTTTGGCAGGTGAAAATTACAGGTCAAGTTTCTATTTTGGGAAATTTCTTGACTGACTTCAAATTCTTCATTGTGGATGCTTGACATGATATATGAAGCTTATATGGACATGAATGAGACCTCCCAAACCAATTCCCACCATCAAATCACTGATTAAATCCACAATTGACCAAAGGTTGACTTTCTAGGGTTTTGCTTGACTGAACCACCTTCTGATGAATTCCAAACCCTAATTCCTTGAGATCTTGATTCCAAATGATATCACAACATATATGAACTCTTGATTATTGATCATGGTGCCCAAATTCTTCAAGAATGACCACCATCCACTGTTTAATAGCTGATTTGACTGATTAACTGATGATTGCTTCAGCTGTAAGTAACATGGTTAGATGACAATATTTTTGTACTTTTTGGTTACTAAACATATGAAAAGCAAAGATATACAAATGCAAAGCATGCTTGGTGATCAAGAACCACACTCACAAGGCAAACCACCCACTAGGAGGGAAGCTAGGGCATGCAGTGATCCTTGAGGCCATGATATGATATGATATGGGCCATGAGGGATCTTAGGGCCAAAATTGGGGTCTTACATTGAGGAGTATGCCTATCTTGTGGGTATACCTATTCTAGACCAGTTGCCCTTCAGTTTCTTAGAGAGTGTCCCTACTTCTCGAGAGATAGCTGATATGTTGCATATAGATGAATCTCTGGTTGGTGCTCATATGACTACCAAAGGTGGAATTCAAGGTCTCCCTTCTGATTTCCTCATTGCTCAAGCTACTATATATGGGAAGGCCATGAGTGAGGATGCCTTTGAGGCCATATTTGTACTTCTCATCTATGGGTTAGTGTTGTTCCCCAACATCGACAAGTTTGTGGATATGAACGCTATTAGGATATTCTCTACTCTTAATCCCGTTCCGACTCTGTTGGGTGACACTTATATTTCTTTGCATATGAGGAATGCAAAGGGTGATGGTGCCATTGTGTGTTGTTTGCCTCTGTTGTATAAGTGGTTTATTTCTCACTTATCACAGACGGTCGCCTTCAAGGAGAATAAGGGATGTATACGGTGGTCCACGAGACTTATGTCTCTCACTAATGATGATATCTCTTGGTATAACCGTGTATACGATGGTGTGCAGATTATCGACTCTTGTGGTGAATTCTCCAATGTACCTCTTCTTGGTACATGTGGTGGGATTAGCTACAACCCAGTTTTGGCACGTCGTCAGCTTGGGATCCCCCTAAAGGATAAACCTAATAACATTCTGTTAGAGGGAGTGTTCTTCCAGGAGGGTAAAGATCCCCAAGGCTTGAAGAACAGGATGGTCCGCGCTTGGCGCAAGAATCATAGGAAAGGAAGGAAAGAGTTGGGTCCTGAGAATTGTGTCGCTTTGGAGCCTTACACTACTTGGGTTAGGAAGAGAGCTTCTGAGTATCACATGTCGTACGAGTATCCAAGACCTACGCCTTTGGTTATGGATAGGCCATCAACCCTCCCTGACCAAGGAGTAAAGGAGTTGAGAGACGAAGACCGTTCACGTGCTTGGATCCGTGAACGAGAAGTGTTGCTTCAGCAGATTAAGGAGAAGGATGCTTTGATTGAGTTTCTCGAGCATCAGGTTATTGATGATCCTAATGATGCATGGAATTCTCTAATTCCTCAGTCCTCCAGGTTTTGGAAGAGGAAGTACAATCGACTCGCCAAGGAGAAGGCAGATATGGAGGCAGCCTATGAGGAGGAGGTGAAGAGGCTTCGTGCATCTTATCTTCCCGTATCCCGAGCTTTAGATGATTGTTTCTAGGGATCCATAGGATGATTATTTTCCTTTTCTCTTGTATTTGGTTACCAATGTTGTACTTCTTTGGTGTAAAAAGGTATACTTTCCGGATATTATTGATGAGTTGTTTCCATATGTGATAAAAGTATAATATTTCCCAAAATTTGCAAATAGAACTCTAAAGTTCCTCTGAAATAAAAAACAAATCATATGCACAAGCATTGCTTGCATCATGTGCATAAGCAAGTTTTGTTCCAGGCTTCTTGTCCTATGGTCTAACTCTGTGCTCTTCATTTATTTTGAAGACAAGCTGACTCACCGGTACTACACCAGAGCCAACTCTTCAAGACTGATGGATCATTTGGAACAAGAGAACCGCAAGCTGAAAGAAGAGATAGCCAGATTGACTACCCTGATGGAGTCATTCTTGGCCGCTCAGAGCCAGTCTTCTCCAACACCTGCAACTCCTCCCTAGAGGACGGTCATTTCCGAGATCGCAACTTCTACTGTGCCTGCTGCAACAGCCCACTTTGCGCCATCTATGCCAGCCGGGTTCCCTTGGGGAATGCCTGCCAATTTCATACCAGAGGGTTTTGCTCTGACTCTTGCTTCTTTGCCGGCATCTAGCCCGGTCCTTTCCGTGCCACCTCCTGTCGTGCACACACTACCAAGGGTTGAAGATACCATCTATCATTCTGAGCCATCTGAGGGCCCAGACGTTTATGAGAAGATGGACGACATGAAGGACCAATTCCTTGAGCTTCGCAAGGAACTGAAGACTTTGAGGGGGAAGGACCTCTATGGTAAGAGTGCTGTTGAGTTGTGCCTTGTGCCCAACGTGAAGGTCCCTATTAAGTTCAAAGTGCCTGACTTTGAGAAGTATAAGGGAAACATATGCCCTCTCAGTCATCTTGTGATGTGTGCTCGCAAGATGTCGACGCAAACTGATACTGATCAACTGCTCATCCACTATTTCCGGGAGAGCCTATCCGGTGCCGCTCTTTGGTGGTACATGGGTCTGGAAAGTTCAAACATCCGCTCTTTCAACGATCTTAGCGAGGCCTTCGTCAAGCAATATAAATACAATATGGACATGGCTCCTGATAGGGACCAGTTGAGGGCGATGTCTCAGAAAGAGAAAGAGACCTTCAAAGAATATGCCCAGAGGTGGCGCGAATTGGCAGCTCAGATAGTGCCACCCTAGAGGAGAAAGAGATGACTAAGATCTTCTTGAAGACCTTGAGCTCGTTTTACTACGAGAAGATGATAGCCAGTGCTCCCTCAGACTTCACTAGAGATGAAGGCTCTTCAGCAAAGAGATATGGAAGCTTTATGAAGAAAAAGGAGGGAGAGGCACATGATGTGTCTTCCCATATCAAGAGAAGACCCCCAGTGAAGAGGAAGATTGCTCGCCCAGTCAATAATCAGCATCAGGTGGCTCATATAGC
Organism: Lathyrus oleraceus; assembly: GCF_024323335.1. Lineage (NCBI taxonomy): Eukaryota > Viridiplantae > Streptophyta > Magnoliopsida > Fabales > Fabaceae > Lathyrus > Lathyrus oleraceus. Next base: position 348,780,420 of record NC_066584.1, on the reverse strand, counting down.
ACCTATTTTCAGGGAAGCTCAACATTATCAACAACCGCAAACTCAACAATATCAGCAACAACAACAGCATCCGCAACAGCAGGCCTACCAGCCTCGAAATAACAACAACAATGCCAACACCAGTTATGAGAGGAAGAGGGTCACCTTTGATCCAATTCCGATGACTTATGCTAAACTCTATCCATCTCTGATTAATAGAAAGTTAATCACTCCGCGAGACCCTCCCGCTGTACCTGCTAACCCCCAGTGGTGGTACAAGCCTGAGCTTCATTGCGTGCATCATTCCGGTGCTCCTAGACATGACGTGGAGAATTGTTATCCTCTGAAGACCAAGGTGCAAGACCTTTTAAGAAGCGGGATTTTGTTTTTCGAGGACGTAGGTCCGAATGTGAAGAAGAACCCACTGCCCGAGCATGGGAAATCTGTTAATATGGTCCAGGGCTATCCTGGAAAGTACAAAGTTAAATATGTCAGCCATATCTGGCAATCATTGGTTGAGATGCATCGCTTGCTGTGTGATTATAGCCATTATGAACACGACCATGATAGATGTCGAGTATGCTCTGTTAATCAGAGAGGGTGTCGCCAGGTGCACAGAGATGTTCAAGAAATGCTTGATGAAGGAGTCATTGAGATCCTTCAGAACAGAAATGTTGACGAAGATGCGGTTGAAGTCAACGTAATTTCTCCGGTATTCCGGATACCCGAGCCTGCGGTCATAAAGTATGATGGTAGCAAACAGAAGGTTTCTCCTGATCTGACCATCAAGTCAGCCGGCCCTGTACCATATTCTTCCGAGAAGGCGGTTCCCTATCGCTACAATGATGTAGCACTGGAAAATGGGAAAGAGGTGTCCCTGCCTTCTTCATCTGTCGTAAACATTGCTGACGTCAGTGGTTTGACCCGCAGCGGTCGTGTATTTTTAGCTCCGTTGAAGCCTCTAGTTGATGCTCGAGGAAGTTTTGATACCGATTTTGAGCGCCCGATTGGGAATGCTGTTAGCACTCCGAATCCGGCACTTGTTGCTAAGCCCTCCTCTACATTGAAAACTCCTGCTTCTGCTGGCCCGAGTGGCAATACGAAAGAAGATTGTGATGAGATGCTGAGGCTCATCAAGAGAAGCGAGTACAACATTGTAGACCAGCTTCTACAAACGCCATCCAAAATATATATGTTATCACTACTATTGAATTCAGAGCCACACCGAGAAGCTCTGCAGAAGGTGTTGGATGTGGCGTATGTGGATCACGATGTCCCGATAGAGCAATTTGATAGCATTGTTGCAAACATCACCGCTTGTAACAATTTGAGTTTTTGTGACTCTGATCTCCCCGAGGAGGGAAGAAACCATAACTTGGCATTACATATATCTATGAGCTGCAAAGATGACGCCATGTCCAATGTGTTGGTTGACACTGGGTCATCGTTGAATGTATTATCGAAGACCACTCTAGCGAAGTTGTCATATCAAGGACCTCCCATGAGGCAGAGTGGAGTAGTTATGAAAGCTTTCGATAGGTCTCGCAAAACTGTGATTGGAGAGGTTGACCTCCCAGTCAAAATCGGACCAAGCGATTTCCAGATTACCTTCCAGGTTATGGATATTCACCCATCGTATAACTGTCTCCTAGGCAGACCATGGATTCATGAGGCTGGTGTCGTGACATCCACCCTACACCAGAAACTGAAATTTGTAAAGAATAAGAAGCTGGTGGTGGTAGGGGGAGAAAAGGCTCTCCTGGTAAGCCATTTGTCTTCCTTCTCTTATATAGATGCTGAGGATGAAGTAGGAACTCCTTTCCAAGCTTTATCTATTGTTGAACCTGTTGAGAAGAGAACTCCTTCATTTCCTTCCTACAAAGATGCAAAGTTGGCCATTGAGCATGGTGCAACTGCTGGTTTTGGAGCAGATGATTGAGTTGGAAGACAACAAGTCCCGGGCTGGCATAGGTTATTCTTCTGGGGTCTTCAACAAGCAAGGTTTGTTCAAGAGTGGAGGTTTTATCCATACCGGTCAAGACGAAGAGGCTACTGCCATTTTGGAAGAGGACGAAGAGGATTCTGGCAATTTCATTATCCCTGGAGGGATCTGCAATAATTGGGTCGCTGTGGATATTCCAACAGTTATCCATAAGTCAAAGTAATAATCATTGTGTTTAAAAACCCTTCTTCCATGCCAAAAGGAGAAGTGATGACATTGTGGGCGCATAAATACAATGATGTTTTCATTCAATAAATTCATGTTAAATGTTTGTTTTCCAATTATTTTTCCCTTTTCGCTTTTTGCATGAAATTGGTGATCACATAAAACCTTAAGAATAAAATCAATCTTTCCATCTGCATAATGATTTGCCTTGCTTGGATTCTAAAGCTTCTTTTATATCCAAAATCATTATGCAGGCTAATGAAACCCATTGAACATAATGATCCAACACCATCTCCCAACTTTGAATTCCCTGTATTTGAAGCGGAAGAAGATGATGTTGAAGAGATTCCTGACGAGATTACCCGTCTACTTGAGCATGAAGAGAAGATCATTCAACCGCATCTTGAGAATCTGGAAACAGTCAATTTGGGGTCTGAAGATTGTGTGCGAGAAGTGAAGATCGGGGCACTCCTAGAAGAGTCTGTTAAGAAGGGGATGATTGAGTTCCTACCTTTGAAGCCTGAGTGCGTGCCTGTGAAGTAGAAGCTCAGAAGAACTCATCCCGATATGGCAGTGAAAGTCAAGGAGGAAGTTCAGAAGCAAATTGATGCGGGGTTTCTGATGACTTCTACATATCCTCAATGGGTGGCCAACATTGTGCTCGTGCCTAAGAAAGATGGAAAGGTCCGGATGTGTGTGGACTACAGAGACTTGAATAAAGCTAGTCTGAAAGATGATTTTCCACTACCACATATTGATATGTTGGTAGATAATACAGCTAAATTCAAAGTCTTCTCATTTATGGACGGATTTTCCGGATATAATCAAATTAAAATGGCACCCGAGGATATGGAGAAGATAACATTCATCACACTTTGGGGAACATTCTGTTATCGAGTGATGCCATTCGGTTTAAAGAACGCCGGAGCCACTTATCAACGAGCTATGACTACTTTGTTTCATGATATGATGCATAAAGAGATCGAGGTATATGTCGATGATATGATTGCTAAGTCGAGAACGGAAGTGGAACATGTAGAACACCTGTTGAAGCTTTTTCAGTGTCTGAGGAAGTACAAGCTTCGTCTGAATCTCAACAAGTGTACATTTGGAGTCCATTCCGGCAAGCTATTGGGCTTTATCCTTAGTGAAAGAGGTATTGAGGTTGATCCTGCAAAGGTCAAAGCAATACAAGAGATGCCTGCGCCCAAAACTGAGAAGCAAGTCCGAGGTTTTCTTGGCCGCTTGAACTACATTTCCAGATTTATATCCCACATGACTGCCACATGTGCGCCGATATTCAAGCTCCTCCAGAAAGATCAGTCTCATGATTGGACCGAGGGTTGCTAAAAGGCTTTTGATAACATTAAAGAGTATTTGTCTGAACCTCCGATTCTGTCTCCGCCTGTGGAAGGGAGACCATTGAGTATGTATCTGACTGTTCTTGAAGACTCGATGGGTTGTGTCCTTGGTCAGCAGGACGAATCAGGAAAGAAAGAGTATGCCATCTGCAAGACCCCAATTTTGTCCCTAAGATCCCTCATGGCATCATATCATATCATTGCATTGCCTCAAGGATCATTGGACACCTTGCTTCCTTCTTTGTGGGTGGGTCATCTTTTTGAGAGTGGTTCTTGATCACCAAGCATTCCTTGCATTTGTATATCATTTGTTTTTCTTTTAATCACTAACCAAAAAGTACAAAAATATGTCATCTAACCTTTGTCTTGTAGATGAAGCATTAACAGGTCAAAGCAATCAAAGGCATTCATTGAGCAATAGATGGTGGTCATTCTTGAGATTGGGACCCCACAATCATTATCAAGAGTTCATATGAGCTATGATGTCATTTTGAAGCAAAACCCCAAGTGGTAGAGGCTTGAATTTCATCAGAACATTTCCCAGTCATCTGAAGACCTAGAAAGTCAACTACAAAGTCAACTTTGGATTTGGAGGTGGGAAGTGATTAGAAATACTTCATTCATGTTCAAACAAGTCTCATTTGACATTTCAAACACTCACATTGAAGAATTTGAAGTCAGGTCAAGAATTTCCAAAAATAGCAAGTGACCTATAATTTGAACTTTCCAAAAATGGAAAGATTTTAGACCAAATTCAACTTAATATTACATCATCAAGAAGGCTTCAAATTAAATTTTGTTGAACATGAAAGTTGTAGATCTTTCTCTCCCATTTCCAAAATGTCCAAGATCATGAATTTATAATGTGTGGTTGAGGAGATATGATCAAATCATGGCAAAGTATGCATGGGACTTCAAATGAGCATAACTTTTCAACCAAAGCTCCAAAATGAGTGGTTCTTTTTGCTATATTCTCCTCATGACTTGTAGTTTCCAAACATCTCATTACATGGCTTGAATTCCATTTGCATTTAAAAGGAAATTTCATAAAACCATTTTGGTGAATCATATGCATACAAAACCAATTCCAAAGGGTGCATGAACTCATTTTAAGTGATTTTGGGCCTCGTAGTGGTACTGTTCACGCATGCATGAAGTGCATGGGGTGAAAAACCATTTTTGTGCATACACCTTAAAACTTGATTAATTTCAATTAGCTTTGGCTTAAACAGGTTTTAAACATGATTAGCATGGCATATATATTGTAAAGCATAGCTGTTTTCAGGATTAACATTCATTTTCAGATCTGAATCTCAAAATTCCCCAAACTTTTCTCTCAATTTTTTTTGCAATTTCTTCACACAAGAACCATTTGTATTGATTGATTCATACTCCTGAAGCATTGTTGAGAAGGTTTGGACGTGGAATTGGATAAAACCGTGTCATATTTGATCATACTCAAAGCTTGAAGGTTCCATGGATTTTGCAAATTGAGCTGGATTCGTGTATGCTGGAGCTTCAAATTCATCATCAATCAACTCCATAAGCATTGTAAAGAAGATTTGGAACATTGGCTGAGCTTGTAGTGCGCGATTCCAACTTCTGCTCTTCAAGAGGTCAGGATTCGATCTCAATTATTCTTGAATTCATTATGATATTGTTGTAGATCGTGTTGTCCTGATGAATCTGAGCTTTGAATCGAGTGATTTGGTGCTGTTTTGAGTTAGTTATGGATGATTGAATATTTGACATGTTGAAATGATTCTCTTCGATCCGAGTTTGTTTTGATGTTTTTGCATGAATTGCTTATGGATCTTGAATGTACATGACATGATGAATTGTTTGGTGTTAGTCTTGTTAATTTCTGGACATATTTTGAAAATCTGGAAAATCCAGATGAAGATCATCATGATCTTTATCTTCAACCTATGAACATTCATCGTTTCCAGGTTAGCTACGGTTTTGCCATGCATTTGCTACGAACATTCATGAATTAGCTACGAATCTGGAAATGCCATGCAGCGCTAGGGTTTTAGGCCAATACGGCGTCGTTTCATGTTGAGCGCCAAATTTGAATATGCACCGGGTTCGAGTCTGAGCGAGTGTAATTTTTCAAAATGCCATGCTATTTCCATGTTTCCCTCCACTTTTCATGCCATGCTTCATTTACATTTTCAAATTTTTCCCTTAATTTAGAAAAATCATATAAAATTGAAAAATGCATCAATTTCACTCCAATTTTTTGCACAATGCTCCTTATCCTGTCTAGTTTTTTATGATCATGATTTCCAAAGTTGTGCCTGGCTGGAAAAATAATTTGTGCTAGGATGATTGGATACATATGCATGTGTGACCTTGCCTTGCTTATCTTATCATGAAATGCTTGTTTCTTATCCAATGAATGTGAAGTTTTGCATGATGAAACTAGACACATTGCTTGACATTTTGGTTTTGGTTTGGTATTTTTCCTATGCTCCATTGCTGTTTTATGCTTGTGCTAACTTGGTGTGACAATTTGTGTCACACCTTTGATTGTCCAACTTATGCAACTTGATTTCTATACCAAATGATCTCTGATTCTCCTGATATTTTGTATGTTGATCATGTTAGATGTCTTGAATGTGCATGAATTTTCCAGATTTAATTGAATCATTTATGTTTTGATTTGAATTTTTCATTCATGTTGATCACATATGAGCTTTAAAATTGCTTTGAACTTCACTTGATCATGAAATGCCTTTGCTGATTGATTTTGATGTGAGCCTTTTTAGGTTGTGTCAATATGTGCTTGAAGTTGATTCATGTTAAATTTGAGCTCCTGTTTTGAATTTTTTCCTCATCTTTGACCCTAGGCTTTGACCTAGTGGTTTGTGGCTTACATTTGAGCTTTGATTTCAGGTTTAATCATCCAAGTTCTCTAGTTGATGATGCTTCCTCATGTGAATATTGATGTTTGCTATTGATTACTAACATTTGTGTGTTTTGTAGGTTGATGCTAACTCATTTGAGTTTTGCCTTTTGGCTTACACATTTTGTACATTGGGATTGTTTGTTGCTTATTGACTGTTGTCTGTTTGTCTGAGTATTGTACTGATTTGTTTAGTGTTTCCACAGGTACCTAAGTTGCTTTAAGTTCACTTGAACTTTGTTTTTGCTTGGTTGCTTAACCACTTAGGTATAATCTCTAATCTTCATGTAGTCTGGAAGACCTACTGTTACTGGTAGGCACCTGTCTGAAGCCCTCCTTAAGAGGCAATGTTTGTGCTTGTTTAATTTTGTGCCAAGCAGGTAAAGTCCTCTCATGAGGCAATTGGCAGATAAAAGAGATGTGTAATCCATCTCCTGCTACTCAGTGTGTCATTCACCTTGCTCACACCATGTGTTGATGCATGGTGAATAATAACCCAAGATCTTATAGAGTCAATCATTTGTGGAGAAGAGTTCCAACTTTCTGAACTCCCACACTTTCCATTGATCAAAGCTCTCCCTGACCAGGGATAGGAGCTATGAGGCACACCCCTCATCTCCATTTCATCTGCTTCACCCTAACTCTCAATGTTAGGGTTAAGAGCTCCAAAATACCCCATTCCAGTTGGCTGTAAAGCCTAACCTTGCTTGAGCCTAATTGATTGTATATAGTGTGTGCTAATTGACTTGTTTGTTGCTTACTTGATTCATTTGTGCATATTTGCTTGAGTGTGCCTTTGTGCATTTATCTTCATCACTTGTATATCATTTCATGAACATTGTTCATCAGTTTGTAACATTTTGTTTTGTCCATGGAGGAGGCAAGCATAAGTCCATTGATTGGCAGTTGTTTCCTGTGATATGGTAGGAGACTAGTGTAAGTCCATTGATTGGCATCTGGTATCCATGTTTGTTTTAGGAGATTGGTATAAGTCCATTGATTGGCATCTGGTATCCATGTTTGTTTTAGGAGATTGGTATAAGTCCATTGATTGGCATCTGGTATCCATGTTTTGTTTTAGGAGATTGGTATAAGTCCATTGATTGGCATCTGGTATCCATGTTTGTTTTAGGAGATTGGTATAAGTCCATTGATTGGCATCTGGTATCCATGTTTTGTTTTAGGAGATTGGTATAAGTCCATTGATTGACATCTGGTATCCATTTTGTTTTGTGAGATTGGAATAAGTCCATTGATTGTCATCCGGTATCCATTTACTTTGTTCATCTGTTATTTGCTTGTTGCCTATTCCAAAGGAATCACTTGGATCATCTACATATGATCTCAAGAGGTGAACATCTAAGAAGTTTTACTTCCTCACCCTCCCACCTTTTGTTTCTCTAAACCTCCATTTGCATGTTAACTCAAACCTGAAAACTATTGTGCAAACATTTTCATTTGTTTTCAAATTAGAAACCTAGGCCTTAAGCCTCTGATTTTTCAAACTTCATTTTCATAATACTTCTTTTGAATTGAATTCTAATCATATCTTGACCACTTTTGTGAATAATCCTAATTGGTTAATTCCACTCATTCAATTGTTTTGTGGCTCAAGTCCACTTTCTTGATAAGCTTTCATACATTAGCCATAGGTTTCATTTATCCTAGTTGGTTGATGTTAATCTCACCTTTTGTCCTTAGTGATTGAATTGTAAGACTTCCTTGCTTATTATAGGGTTAACCCCTCACTAGCAAGTTGAAGCTTTTTTCACATGGTGGACTTGTTGTTTGTATAGGTTGAGTTTTCTCCTGTGGATAACGAAAGACCTTAGGGCTTTTGTTTTAAAATCAGTTCACTCATCTTTTGGAAATCTTTTAGCCGAACTACGGCGTTTTGATCCTTACCTTCCATGGAAAGGTACGTAGGCAACATGTTCATCCGTTCAAACACAAAAACAATAAAAATTGTATATTCTTTCTCTCATCCCTTCAATCCATGTTTGCACAATAAATATTTCATAACAAATAACATTTCATACAACAAGTTGTGAAAAGGGCTCCCTAGGAGTACCTAGGACGTTTTGGGTGCCTAACACCTTCCCATTGCGTAATTAACCCCTTACCCAGATCTCTGACCTTTTCATTAGTTTTCTATGTGTAAAACTTCTTAGGCTTTTGTTCGCTTTTTAGCCATTCCTTTGGATAAATAAAACTGCGGTGGCGACTCGATTCTTTGTATGCTTTGCTTTTGATTTAGTCAATAAATCATAAAGTGACGAATACACCGCTACACCATCTACTATTTGAGTAAGAAGTTTACTGATTGTGAGTCTCGATACTCAATGCTTGAGAAAACATGTTGTGCTTTGGCTTGGGCTGCTAAGCGCTTACGCCAATATATGTTGAATCATACGACTTGGCTGATATCCAAAATGAACCCAATCAAGTATATCTTCGAGAAGCCTGATTTAACAGGGAGGATTGCCCGTTGGCAAATGTTGTTATCTGAGTATGATATTGAGTATCGGGCGCAGAAGGCCATTAAAGGTAGTATCTCGGGAGACCATTTGGCACATCAATCGATCGAAGATTATCAGTCAGTTCAGTATGACTTCCCAGATGAAGAGATTCTGTATTTGAAAATGAAAGATTGCGATGAGCCTGCACTCGATGAAGGGCCAGAACCTGGTTCCAGATGGAGTATGGTGTTTGATGGCGCTGTAAATCAATATGGAAATGGTATTGGGGTAGTGATTATTACTCCTCAGGACACACATTTTCCTTTTACAGGAAGGCTAACTTTCAAATGCATGAATAATATGGTTGAGTATGAGGCCTATATCATGGGATTGGAGGAATGTATTGATCTTAGGATCAAACATCTTGATGTTTACGGTGATTCGACCCTCGTTGTTAATCAGATTAAGGGTGAATGGGAAAGGAATCAGCCTGGCCTCATTCCATATAGGGATTATGCGAGGAGGACTTCAACGTTCTTTACTGAGGTTGATTTCCATCATATTCCTCGAGATGAGAATCGGATGGCGGATGCTCTTGCTACACTTGCTTCGATGATTGTGGTAAGACTGTGGAATGAAGTGCCCAATATCACTGTGATGGGCTTGGACAGACCAGCTCATGTATTTCTAATAGAAGAAGTGAAAGATGATAAGCCATGGTATTATGACATCAAGTGCTTCCTTCAGAACCAGATTTACCCGCCTGGGACATCTGTGAAAGATAGGAAGACTTTGAGGAGATTATCAGGCAGTTTCTACCTCAATGGCGATGTGCTTTATAAGAGAAATTTTGATATGGTGCTGCTTAGATGCGTGGATAGACACGAAGCAGACCTGTTGATGACTGAGGTCCATGAGTGTTCATTTGGTACACATTCCAATGGACATGCCATGGCTAGAAATATATTGAGAGCAGGCTACTATTGGCTGACAATGGAGTCTGACTGCTGCAAATATGTGAAGAAATGCCATAAGTGTCAAATTTATGCGGATAAGATTCATATTCCTCCGACACTTCTGAATGTGATTTCATCACCATGGCCTTTCTCTATGTGGGGAATTGACATGATTGGCATGATAGAGCCAAAAGCGTCCAATGGACACAGATTTATTCTCGTAGCAATTGATTACTTCACCAAGTGGGTTGAAGCAGCGTCATATGCAAATGTGACCAGGCAGGTTGTTGTGAAATTTATCAAGAATCAACTCATATGCCGTTATGGTGTGCCAGATAAGATCATTACCGATAATGGGTCTAACTTGAACAACAAGATGATGAAAGAGCTGTGTAGTGAGTTCAAGATTGCACATCATAATTCCTCTCCTTACAGACCCAAGATGAATGGGGCTGTTGAAGCTGCCAATAAGAATATCAAAAAAATTATACAGAAGATGGTTGTCACGTATAAAGATTGGCATGAGATGCTGCCATTTGTTTTACATGGATATCGTACATCTGTCCGCACTTCAACAGGGGCAACCCCTTTCTCTCTCGTTTATGGCATGGAGGTTGTGCTCCCAGAGGAGGTGGAGATCCCATCAATGAGAGTCTTGATGGAAGCCAAGTTGATTGATGCTGAATGGGTTCAGAGTCGTTATGATCAATTGAATCTAATTGAAGAGAAGAGATTGTCTGTCATGTGCCATGGTCAGTTATATCAGCAAAGGATGAAGAAAGCCTTTGATAAGAAGGTCAAGCCTTGTGTGTTCCGAGAAGGTGACCTTGTGCTCAAGAAAGTCTTGTCTTTCGCGCCCGATTCCAGGGGCAAGTGGACTCCAAACTATGAAGGTCCATATGTTGTTAAGAGAGCCTTTTCAGGCGGTGCATTGATACTTACAACTATGGATGGGGAGGATTTCACTCGTCCTGTGAATTCATATGCAGTCAAGAAATACTTCGCCTAAAAATAAAAATAGAATAGCTCGCTAAGTTGAATACCCGAAAGGGCGACTTAGGCAAAAATGAGTGTCTCGGTGGATTGAAAACCCGAAAGGGCGATCCACGCAAAAATTAGAGACATGAAAAAATGAATATATGCATCCCGCTAGATTGAGTACCTCACCCTGAGTAACTGTCATCCGTCATAGATTCTCGCTCATTCATCATCAACCAAAGCTTCAAATACATCAGATTCAGAATTGGTGGAGAAATGGTCATTATGTTCACTGTAGCCCTTTTCCAATATATATCACCAATTTCAAATTTGTAAAGATCTATGGAGTCTTGCCATTTGCAGACTACCATTCCATCAAATAAATTTGAGCCTTTATTCAATTATTTGCACTCTTATTTGTTTCTATTCAACAAATGTTGTGCATGTTTTAATTGTAAAAAAAATATCATTGTTTTAAATAATCAAATTTTTCATAATTTGTTTTTAAACAAAGTCAACATTCACAATGACATGGGGATACTAGGAATGCTTGCAGTGCTCTCCCAAGGATGGTAAGATTCTCGACAGGGTAAGGCGTTTGTTCATATTCCTGGCATGCTCATGACCTCTTCTTCCGGAGTCTCTTGTGGTTCTTTCTCTCAAGAAGAGTGTTGGGTAAGATTATTCATCTCTCCCTCCTCAGCAGATATAATCTCATTGGTAGGACGGTATTCGATGATCTTTGGAAGCTTCTGGTTTATGGTTGTCCCCTTTCAGAGATCCATCCTCCCTTTTGATAACTTTCCCAGTAGAATTGCTTCTATGTCAGAATTCATCTATGCAACGACTTTGCCCCAGTTGGAATGAACGATGCTCATTCTCCTGCAGAGATCTTTGTTTCCTGGTATCTTTTGCCCTCATCAGTATGGATATTTTCCACTGGGCCTGGCTGTCTCTCTTGAGATGTAGTACCGGATGTTTGTTCCTCATTCGTTGGACCGGTTTGTGTTAAGAAATGTCTGTTTGTCAGCATTCATCAACCACACATGTGTGCATATAATTTTCAAACATTCAGATATTCATGTTGCATTCTTTGCAATATATCTTTGTTTGTTATCTCTTGCTAGTGGGTAATATGCTTCCCCAAGCAGATGTCTGTGTTTAATCTCTCCATGTAGAGTCAGCGCCATAAGTAGAAAGTGTTTATCCTTTCTCCCATATTCCCCACTGAGATATGTCCTCGTGGAAGATGGTTGTTTCTGTTTCCTCCAAACCCATATATTGGGATGAATTCCCCATTGAGTTATATCCTCATGGGGACAAGCCTCGTTTCATAGTGCCTATCTAGTTTGGTCCTAGACTGGCCTCTTATGACTGTTTTGTGCACTCCCCTGTGGTATAGATGAATAAGTTGCTCAAGTAGCCAGTAATTATCCATATTTTCCGCGGTGGAGTCTGTGGTCTCCTACCCTTATACCGGTAGTTGTAAATCCTATTTTTTTATCCCCTTGCAGAGTTAACCATTTTACTCATCCTAATCGATGACGGTTACTTTTCCGTGGTTGTCTACCCAGTATCCGGTAGATGTAATCCCCTCCTTGAAAGTTATCTTTATCCAATATTCGGTATTGATATTCCTTCACCCCTTTCCTTTTTGAGCATATCTCTCAATAACCGGTGATATATTTCTTGGATAATTGCTCTGATAAAGCAATTTATCCCCAGCGAGTCATCTCTCATTTACCCTTTGTTGATAATGATTGTTTCTCCCCTGGATTGGTCATCACTGTATACCTAGTATTCGGTATCTCGATGTCCTCTCTCTTCGGTCGATTTATCCTTTATTAACCCAGTAACCGATTGTGGATAATCTTCCATGCGAGTATATTATCTACGTTCTGACGGTAATAGATAATATATCTCATGCACTCTCTGGTTGAATGCCTTTGCTCTTCCCTAGTTGAGTAAGATTCGTATCCCTTTATTGGAATTGAATGTCCATCCTATAATCGAGTTTGCTTTTAAGTCCTCGTTTGTATGATGAGTGTCTTGGTAATATTCCCCAATTCACGCTTTGGTTGGTCACCTATTATATGCCCAGTAACCGGTATCCCTGGTGTTCCTTCCTTCTGCTCCCTATTACGACTTTTTGTCACCTTGCGGAGGCAGATTTTTCTGAGCTGAAGTTTACCTTTTTAGGTCTTCCTCAGATGATTTCGGATGATTGATATCTCTCACCTTTATACCGGTCTTATATATTCATTCTTCCCGATCATGTTGTTCTCTCACCCTCATACCGGTGTTCGGATTACATGTCTCTTTGACCTTATTACCCAGTAACCGATAATACCTCATCCCGTTGCTTCCCCAGAGGAATTTTGTTTGGGTGTTTCCCTAAGCGAAGTCCCTTAGTGGATTCTCCCAGCCCGAGTCCGGATTTTTATCCAAAGTATCCGTTACGGATAAGTTTTTGCTGTATTGGCATATTCCCCAATACATACATATTTGATTCAGCTCGAGTCTTTTCATGGATTTATTTCATGGAATTCCTTCGTGTCTCCTAGTAAGTTTCAAGTCGTGACCTGCTCACGCATTTTTATCCCTTTGCTCCCCAGTAAAGTCCCTAGAGTCTCTATCCCATTTATGAATGTTGTTACTCCAGTGGATTTTCAATTGTTGATGTTTTCTTTCTTTCTTTGTGGACACATATCCTCACAGAATGTTACCATTTGCATACATACATCTGCATCATGAGGTCTCTTAGGGACCCAAATTCGTCTCTTTGTTATTATTTAAGCCCATTCTACCTCGTCGAGACGAAGATTTTAACCTTCACTTCTCCGGCTAGAATGACCTTAAATAGGGGCATCTGTAAGACCCCAATTTTGGCCCTAAGATCCCTCATGACATCATAACATTGCATTTGCAAAGCCTCAAGGATCATAGGCATCTTGGTTCCCCTTGCCTTTGGGTGGGACCTCTTGTGAGTGGTTTAAGATCACCAAGCATGCTTGAATTATATATTATTGAATTTCTCATTTTATTTACTAACCAAAAGCATAAAAATATGTCACTAACATTTCTTGTTTGTAGCTTGAGCAATCACAATGTCAAAAAGCTTCTAGGAGATCCTTTGTGCAATGATATGGCCAAGAGAAGATGAAGGAAAGCATGACAATAGTCCTCAAAGCTCTCATCCACCAAATATGCCTCCCTAGTATCTCAATTCATCATTTTTGATCAAGGCAAATCAAAGGGTTTGAAGTTTGTGTCCCAAAGAGCCCTAATTCATCTATGTTACAAGTGTGCCTTGCCCATGAAGCAACCTCAGCCCATGGTCAAATACAATCAAGGGAAGTTATTTAATTCATCATTTCATGCATATTTGAACTTATTTGAGTATCCTCAATCATCAATTCATCAAGATATGAGTTGTGGACTTGAGAAGTTGATCAGTCAATTCATCTAACTATTTTGAAATACACTAAGACCTAACTTTTTATGTGTTGGTCAAATGGAGATGATCCCAAAATAAAAACTGTTCTTAAGGACAATATGAACAACTTTCATGTTCATCAAAAATTGATTTGAAGCTTGGAAGGTCATCTCCCATTCCAAGACATTATAGGTCATTTTGATTCAAACCCTAATTTTGGGTCAACTTCCCAAGAACATAACTCATTCATATTTTTCGATTTTGAGGTGGGATCAAATGCATTGGAAAGATTATTATGTCTAATTAAAATGTTATGTTGAACAAAGTTTCAAAATCTCAAAATAAATACATGTGATAATGCAAAACGTTATAGGTCACTTTGGACCAAATGCATTGAAAGGCAAAAAAGTCCAACTTCAAATGCCCATAACTTCTTCATCAAAAATTCAAATGGTGCAAAATTTAAGTCCATCTTGATTGACTTGAAGAGATCTACAACTTTAGTGTTGGAGGTTTTTCCAGTTAAGGCTTGAAGCATCAAAACAGAAAGGCTTGAAGTTGGTTTAATTTGACAAAATTCTTAAAGGCATGTTTTACACTATGAACTTCATGGCCTGTTTTCATAAATTTCCACACTTCAAATGAGTTTTTGTTCAACATAATATTTGTTCCTTATGTCAAGACCTTTCCAACCATTACCCATATGCTTATGTTTGGATTTTCTAATTGGCATTTTCGAAGAGGTGAAGTTTTAGGCACAATTATGGAATTCATGTTGAAACTTCATACACAAGCCATTGCCTTGCAAATCACACGTCCAAACCTTCTCCAAACGAGCTCAGCATCCATTTGCACCAGGTTTTGGGCCTCACATGCGCCTGTACAGGCCCATGCATGGAGGACCCAATTCTCATGCACACGAATTCTTCATGACTTTGCATCAGCTCCATCTATAAATAGAAGGCATTGCTCACTTCAAAACTCAACCTAAAGGCGCCTAAAGCTCTGCAGAAATCAATTCCCACCCCTACCAAAGGAACTAAGTTCACATTTTCTTCAAAATTTCAGATCTGAAATTCAATTGAATTTGGTTGAATCTTCAGATCTAAAGTTCCTAAACCTTCATCATCTGATCCATTGAGGTTCTGTTTTGCAAAAGGAAGCAAGGAAAGTGACTCAAAGCTTCACAATTCAAAGGTGTTCATCAACTGGTTTTTTTTCTTCGAAACTCCTTATTCTTTGATCTGTTGGCCATGATATTGTGTTTTCTGAAGTCCTCTCTATAGAGGCATCATTGCTGTATGCTCAATTTTCAAAATCAAGCAAGTTCATGATGAACACCATCAAGCTTCCATCTCTGATTTCTCTCTTAATAGGAATCTAGAGTGGAAGTGAGTGGTATAGGAGTGATGTACATCACTTCCTCTTTCGATTGATGCCTAGATCGTCCATTTTGGTGAGCATTTGAACCTCTGTGTTTTTTTGCCCTCGCCGGAGAAGACGGTGGCGCTGGCCACCGTCTCTTTGCCAGATCAAATCTGGACCATTGGATGCGCTTCGCACGATCTAATCCTGGCCCTTGTTATGTTTGACTCCATTTAATGCATGGTACCACGCGCTTGACTCATGTACATGGTAAGCGCGCACTTGTGGAGCGTTTGATCAACCACGTCAACTAATGAGGCTTGATCAGACGCCTCTCCTTTTTTCTGATTTTTCTTAATTTCCATTTTTATTTCTTTTATTTCATTAAACTACAAAAAATCATAACTCTCTCATTTTAATTCCAAAAAATATAGGACCAATTGCATTATTTCTCTTTTTAATTCTTGTTTCTAAAATCTATTTTTAATATTTTTTTATTTCATCATTTGATATTTTTTGTGAATTTTCTCTTTTCTGGTCATTTTTAATTCATTTTAAATAGTTTATGATATTCAAAAAATACAAAAATATTTTCTCAACCTATTTGAATGATGATGGATCTATGAAAAATATTCTCATCAATTTTTTAATTGATTTGAGATTTATTTGAGATTTTAGTTCAATTAGGTCATTTTTATTCATTTTTAATTGATTAAAAATAGTTTCTGACTTTTAAAAATGCTGAAATTTTTTGTCAAACTTTGTTTGACCTTGTTGAACTTGGGATAAATCACTTGGACTTTTAAAAGTTGATTTGAAGTGATTTTGAAGTTTGACCTTTCTTTATTATTTTAATTCAAGTTTATTTTCAAATATTAAAAATGCCAAAAATATTTTGTTCATTTCTTGACCTCCAATCTTCATCTCACTTCTGTTTTTGATTGTTTGACCATGATCCTCAATGTCATTGGTCAACACTTGTTGATTGGTACATTCTATTTCATTTAATGTCCTTTATTCTTTTCATTTCCATTTCCATTATTCATCTCCTTCTTCTTCTTCTTTCTTTTTGATCAATGAGTTAAAGGTTGATAAGCTAGCATTGATTAGGGAGGTTTAATCTTCTTTGATTCAAATCTAATTCATCTTGATCAATTGATCAAATGAATGGCTTTGCATTAAGGATAGGTTGCTTCCTAAATCATGCAAAGGACTTAAACCAATACAAGATCAATTCTCTTTTTCTTTTTGGCATGGCAAGTTGTTGGAACTTGGTTCACCAATCAAGACTTCTAACTTGTGTTGTTGCCTACATTATTATTGACCGGCCTCAGATAGTTGTGACTTCTACATAAGTCCAATTATGATTGCTTAACATAGCACTAAATTTGCCTTATGGCACACTAACTACTAACATTAACCATTAACCATTAACATTTACTTTTATGCAATTTACTATTCTTGTACATATTATTCATTTTCTTTTTCCTTTGCTCACTTGAGCACATGTTTATGTTAATGCAATTTGCCTTTTGCTCACTTGAGCACATATAATTGTGTATATATCATTCGTGCTTGTGTTTTTTTTATTGTTGTTGACCACAATGCAAAGAAATGGACAAATGGACTTAGACTTTAGGACTTTCCCTATGCAAATTTGGAATCAAAGAGCAACTAGGCATTGGGCCTTTAGAGTGCTATAAAAGTCAAAGAGCAACTAGGCATTGGGCCTTTAGAGTGCTATAAAAGTCAAAGAGCAACTAGGCATTGGGCCTTTAGAGTGCTATAAAAGTCAAAGAGCAACTAGGCATTGGGCCTTTAGAATGCTTAATGTTGAAAGATGACCTTGAAAGGACCAACTTCTAAACTCTTCTTGTCCATTCCTTGTTTGTTTTGCTAGAATCTTTTAATGTGTGTGTTCTTGTGCTAGGGATTCCAACTTGATCCAAATTGAGGAACCATTTCCATGAGCTTCTAAGAGGGACCCAAGATACATTGAGGAGCTTTCCAAGAGTTCATTTGATTGTTGATTGCTTGAGTTTATGCTTATGTGATTGCTTATTCCAAAGGATGGGAGCTACTTGGATCATCAATATGATCTCAAGAGAGGAACTCCATTTGTGGTTTTACTTCTTATTCCTTACCTCTTGTATGTTTAGGACTTTAGCCATTCTTCTTCTTCCCTCCACTCTAACCCAAGCCAAAACTTTTGTGCAAACATTTAACACTTGTTTTCAACATTAGAAACCTAAGCCTTATGCTTTTGATTTTCAAACTTTTCTTTTCATAACACTTATTTTGAATTGAACTTCTAAGTCAACTTTGACTATTTTGTACATACTTTTCATTGGTAAATATAACCCATTCAAAAGTCTTTTGTGGTTTCAATGGCCACTTCCTTAATCAAACTTTTCATAACCTTTAGCTATTAGGTTTATACTTGTGGTAGATGTGATACTCACCTATATCCTTAGTGATGGACAATGAGTCTTCCATGCTTATTATAGGGTTAACCCCTCACTAGCATGTTGAAGCTATCGTCACATGGTGGATTTGTGGTTTTAGGTTGAGTTTTCTCCCTTGGATAACAAAAGACCTTAAGGCTTTTGGACCAATCAATTCACCAACTCATTTTGAGATTTTTACCCCGAACTACGAGGTTTTGATCCTAATCTTTTTTAAGATGGTACGTAGGAAATGGGTTTGTCCATCCAAACACAAATGTAAATAACTTGTATATTCTCTTCTCATCTCTTCAATCATGTTTGCACAAACAATTTTTTTCACAAAAATACCAATCTTACAACCAATATGAAAAGGGCTCCCTAGGAGTACCTAGGATGTTTTGGGTGCTTAAAACCTTCCCATTGCATAACCAACCCCCTTACCCAGATCTCTGATATTTTTACTAGTTTTTGATTCGATAAAACTTTTAGGTTTTTGTTCGCTTTCTAACCATTCCTTTGGATAAATAGAAGTGCGGTGGCGACTCGATTTGTATGGTTTACCTTGGATTTAGTCAATATCTCTAATGGTAACGAATACCCCGCTATACTAGCCACAACCAAAGGTGTGGGCCTTGGATACTCATAAGGCATGAGGTACTCGGAAGCTCTCCTCCTAACCCAAGAGGTATAGGGTTCCAAAGTGATACAGTTCTTCAGACCTAGCTCCTTCCTTCCTTTCTTATGGATCTTGCGGCAAGCGCGGACCATCCTGCCCTTCAAGCCTTGGGGATCTTTACCCTCCTGAAAGAACACACCCTCTAACAGAATGTTATTGGATTTATCCTTTAGGGGGAACCCAAGCTGACGACGTGCCAAAATAGGGTTGTAGTTAATTCCACCGCATGTACCCAGAAGAGTGTCGCAACCTGAAAAATGGAATGCGGAAAAAAACAATCGACGAAGAAAGATAGGAGAGTCGCCACCGTGCGTTATTTATCCCAAAGGAGGGAAAGGAAACGCTCGAAGTAAACCTGGAAAAAGGAAAGGACAAGACAGGGTCTCGCAACCAAATCTTGGGTTCAGGAGTCGATTATGCGAAGGGAAGGTATTAGCACTCCTACGCATCCGTAGTACTCTACGGGATCCACTTTTGTAGTTCTTGTTTAAAGGGCGTGGGTTTATCTAATGTGTTATTTACTAAAAAAAGGGGTCAAAAGAAAATGACTCGCACGGATGTCGCATCCACTGCATACGTATCTCATCTGAATAGGAGAATCAGAGTCTTCGTAGCTCGGCTACCTAGGGGTTAAGGGTAATTGTGCTCGCTAAGACATCGCGTCTTATGCCTACGTATCTCATCTGGAATGAGAATCAGAGCAAGCCGTAGTTTGGCTAACTACGGGGTAATGGATTGGGTTTTGGACGAACGACGTTACTACGCAATCTACCGGATGCTCGACCTTTGGAGACTTACTCGCCTGTAGTAGGAGGAGTTAACGTGTTGCTTTGGGTTTTAGGGTTTGGGGGATGCTCAAGGGCAAAAGGGCAGTCTTCGACGAATGAACCGCGCTACCTGTGGGGATACGAACACATACAAAACAAACATGCATAAAGTAAATGAGCCAACAAGGCAATCAGAATAAATCTCCCAAATGGTATCCCACGAGCAAAGTGGAATATCCAGCGAGCTATCCCTGCAAAAGTCATGTGAGCCTTCAAAAAAACTCAACAAAAGGGTTAGTGAAACACGATAAGGATTAAGCATTCAAGGCATTATTTATACATTCATATACATTTAAAACCCGTGGGCAAAAACCTAATGAAATTCATCCATCATACCTCAAACATTCAGAGTATTCAACTTCAAAGCACAAAGGTAATGGGAATAAGGGCAAACCTGATTCGAGAGCTTGATTGAAATTGAGTTGAACCCGTGAGGTTTACAAAACAATCTTTAGGGTTTATGTGAGGCAGAGGGGATTCTGTGCAGTTGAGTTCCCTTCACGGTTTGTAGGCTGCTCTGAGTTCTCTGTCAGGTAGTCTCCAGGTTTTGTTCCAAGGAAACCTCAGAGTATTTTGCTTCTCTTCCTTTTTCTGTCTCCTTTTGTTTCAATGAAACTCTAGTATTTATAGCCTAATATTGGTAGCTTAGTGGGCTTTTGAGAGAGGTCCAAGTCTGAGATTTTTTCTTTTATTTATTTATTTATTATTATTTATTTTTTTCATTTTTTTTTAAATAAAGTTTCTTGGATCTGATTCTGATTGACATGATGAAATGCAATATGAAATGTTAAATGACCTAAAAATGAATGCATGAATGAGGAGGGCAAATTTTGGGGTGTTACAAAGGGGTACATTGGAGAATTCACCACAAGAGTCGATAATCTGCACACCATCATATACACGGTTGTACCAAAAGATATCATCATTAGTGAGAGACATAAGTCTCATGGACCACCGTAGACATCCTTTGTTCTCCTTGAAGGCGAGCGTCTGAGGCAAGTGCGAAATAAACCACTTGTACAACAGAGGCAAACAACACAAAATGGTACCACCGCCCTTTGCATTCCTCATATGCAAAGAGAAATAAGTGTCACCCAACATAGTAGGAACGAGATTAAGAGTAGAGAAAATCCTAATAGCGTTCACATCCACAAACTTGTCGATGTTGGGGAATAACACTAGCCCATAGATGAGAAGTACAAATATGGCCTCAAAGGTGTAAGACCCCAATTTTGTCCCTAAGATCCCTCATGGCATCATATCATATCATTGCATTGCCTCAAGGATCATTGTGCACCTTGCTTCCTTCCCTGTGAGTGGGATCCTCTTGAGAGTGGTTATTGATCACCAAGCATTCCTTGCATTTATATGTCATTGCTTTTCTTTCAATCATTAACCAAAAGTACAAAAATATGTCATCTAATCTTTGTCTTGCAGATGAAGCAATAACAGGTCAAGGCAATTAAAGGAATTCATTGAACAATAGATGATGGTCATTCTTGAGATTTGGACCCCACAATCATTCACAAGAGTTCATATGAGTTATGATGTTATTTTGAAGCAAAATCCCAAGTGGTAGAGGCTTGAATCTCATCAGAACATTTTCTGATCATCTGGAGACCTAGAAAGTCAACTGCAAAGTCAACTGTGGATTTGGAGGTGGGAAGTGATTAGAAATACTTCATTCATGTTCAAACAAGTCTCATTTGACATTTCAAACACTCACATTGAAGAATTTGAAGTCAGGTCAAGAATTTCCAAAAATAGCAAGTGACCTATAATTTGAACTTTCCAAAAATGGAAAGGTTTTGGACCAACTTCAACTCAATCTTACATCATCAAAAAAGCTTCAAATGAAATTTTGTTGAACATAAAAGTTGTAGATATTTCTCTCCCGTTTCCAAAAAGTCCAAGATCATGAATTTCTAATGTGTGGTTGAGGAGATATGATCAAATCATGGCAAAGTGTGTTTAAAACATCAAATGGCCATAACTTGTGAACCAAAGCTCCAATTTGGGTGGTTCTTTTTGCATTTTGTTCATCATGACATGCACTTTCCAAAACATCCATTACATGGCTTGAATTCCCCTTGCATGATCATGTGCTCACTCATGAAGATTTTCAAAAGAAATTTCATAAAACCATTTTGGTTGATCATATGCATACAAAACCAATTCCAAAGGGTGCATGAACTTGTTTTAAGTGATTTTGGGCCTTATTCTGGCACTGTTCACGCATGCACGAAGTGCATGAGGTGAAAAATCATTGTTGCACATACACCTCATAAGTTGCTAATCTCAATTGCATTTGGCTTAAACAAGTTTTCAGCATCATTAGCAGGACCTATATATTGCTAATCATAACTGCATTCACCATTAACACTCATTTTCAGATCTAGATTCAAGAATCATCAAAAAATTTCCTCTCAAAATATTTTTCAAATTCTTCACACAAGAGCATTCTCTATTGATTGATTCATGCTCAGGATGTGTTTTTGAGGAGATTTGAACGTGGAATTGGAAGGAATCGTGCCATACTTGTTCATACTCGAAGCTTGAAGCATCCATGGAATCTTCAAAATCTACTGGATTCACGTGCAATTGAGCTTCAATCTCACCAGCATTCACCTCCACAAGCATCATAAAGGAACTTTGAGCCATTACAAGCCTTGTATCACGCGATTCCAGTTTCTGCTCTTCAAAGAGGTCAGGATTCGATCTCAATAATTCTTGAATTCATTAGGATATTCATGTAGATCTCATGTTGTAGAGAATGCTGGTGAAAAAATGAAGTGAAATGATGCATTATTGATGAAGTTATGCATGTTTAAAGTTTTGATGTCATTTAAGTTTTTCTTCGATTTGGCTTTGTTATGATGATTCGTGATTAATTGATGTTTGATCTTGAATGTACATGACATGATGAATCGTTTGGTGCTAAATTTGTTGATTTCTGGACACTTTTTGAATTTTCTGGAAATTCACATGAAGATCATCATGATCTTCATCTTCAACCTATGAACTTCATGCATTTCCAGATTTGCTATGACTTCGCTAGGAATTTGCTACGAGTTCTTCATGGATTTGCTACGAAATTTTGAGATAGCTACGATTCTGGAAAACGGGCTAGGTTTAGGGTTAATTCAAAACGTCACCGTTTTAGAAGCGCGCGCTCCAATTTCAAATTCACCCTGACTTCGATCCTTGGCTAGCGCTTTTATTCAAATGCTTCATCATTTTCTTATTTTTCCTCCATGAACCATGCTATGTGCTTCATGTGTTTTTTTTATTTTTTTCTCAACTTAAAAAAATCACAATAAATTGAAAACTCATCCAATTTCACCCCAATTTTTTGCAAAATGCTCCTTATTCTATCTAGTTTTTTATCATCATAATTTCCAAAGTTGTGCTTGGCTGGATTTTATTTGGTGTTAGGTTATGTGAGCATGCATCCATTTTTGACCTTGCCTTGCTTATCTTGTTGTAAAATGCTCAAAAATGATCCAATGGCTTTGAAATTTTACATGTTGATTCTAGACACATTTCTTGACATTTTGGTTTTGGTTTGACATTTTTCTCAATTACCATTTCTGTTTTACGCATGTGCTAACTTGGTGTGACAATTTGTGTCACACCTTTGATTGTCCAATTTGTGCCATTTGATTTCCATTCTAAATGATCTCCAATTCTTCTGATTGTTTGTATGTTGATCATGATAGATGTCTTGAATGTGCATGAATTTTTCCAGATTTATTTGAACTTCACTTGATCATGAAATGCATTTGGTTAATGATTTTGATGTGAGCCTTTTTAGGATATGTCAATATATGTTTGAAGTTGATTCATGTTAAATTTGAGCTTCTGTTTTGAATTTTTTCTTCATCTTTGACCCTAGGCTTTGACCTAGTGGTTTGTTGCTTACATGTGAGCTTTGATTTCAGGTTTGAGCATCCAAGTTCCATAGTTGATGATGCTTCCTCATGTGAATATTGATGTTTGCTTTTGATCATTAACATTTGTGTGTCTTGTAGGTTGATGCTAACTCATTTGAGTTTGCCTTATGGCTTACACATTTTGTACATTGGGATTGTCTGTTGCTTATTGACTGTTGTCTGTTTGTCTGAGCATTATACTGATTTGTTTAGTGTTTCCACAGGTACCTAAGTTGCTTTAAGTTCATTTGAACTTTGCTTTTGCTTGGTTGATTAACCACATAGGTATAATCTCTAATCTTCATATAGTCTGGAAGACCTACTGTTATTGGTAGGCACCTGTCTGAAGCCCTCCTTAAGAGGCAATGCTTGTGATTGTTTAATTTTGTGCCAAGCAGGTAAAGTCCTCTCATGAGGCAATTGGCAGATAAAAGAGATGTGTAATCCATCTCCTGCTATTCAGTGTGTCATTCACCTTGCTCACACCATGTGTTGATGCATTGTGAATAAGAACCCAAGATCTTATAGAGTCAATCATTTGTGGAGAAGAGTTTCTACTTTCTGAACTCCCACACTTTCCATTGATCAAAGCTCTCCCAGGCCAGGGATAAGAGCTATGAGGCACACCCCTCATATCCATTTCATCTGCTTCACCCTAACTCTCAATGTTAGGGTTAAGAGCTCAAAACACCCCATTCCAGTTGGCTGTAAAGCCTAACCTTGCTTGAGCCTACTTGATTGTGTATAATGTGTGCTAATTGACTTGTTTGTTTGCCTACTTGATTCATTTGTGCGTATTTGCTTTTGTGTGCCTTTGTGCATTTATCATCATTACTTGTATATCATTTCATAAACTTTGTTCATCACTTTGTAACATTTTGTTTTGTCCATGGAGGAGGCAAGCATAAGTCCATTGATTGGCATTTGTTTCCTGTGATATGGTAGGAGACTAGTATAAGTCCATTGATTGGCATTTGGTATCCCTGTTTCTCTTTGTTTTAGGAGATTGGTGTAAGTCCATTGATTGGCATCTGGTATCCTTTTTGTTTTAGGAGATTAGTATAAGTCCATTGATTGGCATCTGGTATCCTTGTTTCTTTGCTTTGTGAGACTAGTATAAGTCCATTGATTGGCATCTGGTATCCTTGTTTCTTGGTTTTGTGAGACTAGTGTAAGTCCATTGATTGGCATCTGGTATCCTTGTTTTCTCTTTGCTTTAGGAGATTGGAATAAGTCCATTGATTGGCATCTGGTATCCTTGTTATTTTGTTTTGTGAGATTGGTATAAGTCCATTAATTGGCATCCGGTATCCATTTACTTTGTTCATCTGTTATTTGCTTGTTGCCTTTTCCAAAGGAATCACTTGAATCATCTACATATGATCTCAAGAGGTGAACATCTAAGAAGTTTTACTTCCTCACCCTCCCACCTTTTGTTGCTTTAAACCTCCATTTGCATGTTAATCCAAAACTTGAAAACCATTGTGCAAACATTTTGACATGATTTCAAATTAAAAACCTAGGCCTTAAGCCTCTGATTTTCAAACTCCATTTTCACAATACTTCTTTTGAATTGAATCCTAATCATATTTTGACCTCATTTTTGTGAATACTCCAAACTGGTTAATTTCACTCACTCAATTGCTTTTGTGGCCCAAGTCCACTTCTTAATCAAGTTTTCATACATTAGCCATAGATCTCAATTATCTTAGTGGTTGATGTTAATCTCGCCTTTTGTCCTTAGTGATCGAACTGTAAGACTTCCATACTAAAAACAGGGTTAACCCCTCTAGTATGTCGAAGCTTTTCTCACATGGTGGACTTGTTGTTTGCATAAGGTTGAGTTTTCTCCCATGGATAATGAAAGACCTTAGGGCTTTTGTTTAAAATCAATCCACTCATTGTTTGGAAATCTTTTATCCGAACTACGGCGTTTTGATCCTTACCTTCCATGGAAAGGTACGTAGGCAACGGGTTCATCCGTTCAAACACAAAAACAATAAAAAATTGTATATTCTTTCTCTCATCCCTTCAATCCATGTTTGCACAATAAATATTTCATAAACAAATAACATTTCATACAACAAGTTGTGAAAAGGGCTCCCTAGGAGTACCTAGGACGTTTTGGGTGCCTAACACCTTCCCATTGCGTAATTAACCCCTTACCCAGATCTCTGACCTTTTCATTAGTTTTCTATGTGTAAAACTTCTTAGGCTTTTGTTCGCTTTTTAGTCATTCCTTTGGATAAATAAAAGTGCGGTGGCGACTCTATCTTTGTATGCTTTGCTTTTGGTTTAGTCAATAAATCATAAAGTGACGAATACACCGCTACAAAAGGCGTCCTCACTCATGGCCTTCCCAAACATAGTAGCTTGATCAATGAGGAAATCAGACGGGAGACCTTGAATTCCACCTTTGGTAGTCATATGAGCACCAATAATAGATTCATTTATACGCAACAGATCAGCAATCTCTTGAGAAGAAGGAACTCTCTCCAAGCCACTGAACGGCAACTGGTCTAGGATAAGTATGCCCACAAGATAGGCATACTCCTCAAGCGTGGGAAAAAGCTGGAAATCCGGAAAAGTGAAGCAACGGTACAAGGGATCATAGAACTGCACCAACACACTCATTAGACCTTCATCCACTTGAGTAGCCAGAATAGATAGAAGCTTCCCATGACGAGCCTTGAATTCCAAGGGATCTAATACATAGGATGTCAAACTCCTTAACTCTTTCAAGTCGGGTTGTCTGAAATTGTACTTCTTTGTATTCCTCCTTTGTCTATCCATGTCTGAAAATTTGCAAATAGACGTCTTAAGTTCCTTGAAAGTTTTCTCATTGTTGATGATATGGATGTGTATGAATGCATGAATGCATGGATGCAACAATCACACTCAAGGATCAAGCAAATCACACCACACAAAGGTCATGGGATGGATCAAGTCATCCTTAATATCAATCATCCATTTTGGTGGATTATGGTTTACACCTTATCAACACCCAAGTTCCATTGATATTAAGGATACACAAGAACGGATCAACCACGAATCAAGGGTTTGTTGCGAGTCGCGAGCATGGAGTCTTGGTTAAGAACCACCCAAACGGAGTGTACTATGGTTAAACCTGACAATCATGTTCTACAAGAGGTTCCCATAGTCATCATCCCATCTTTCGGATATTATCGGATAAACGACTACTCGTATTCTAAAAATATTCTCAAGAGAGACTCTTATGAGTGTAGTATCGCGTAACAATCGTATCAAATCTTACACTTGAACGATCTTTGCACTACGTCCTAAAAATAGGCCAAGATGGGCGTGGTAAACTAAGGTCCTTGGCTTCTAAGGCATATATTGGAAAGAGTAATGCCTACCACGACTACTCGTGTGACATTATTGATCCCAACATAACCTCCACCAAGTGAATGGGCTTGCAAGTCAACTTGCTAAGGAATAACTCCACACAAGTCAATAAGACTATGCCATTCTCCTATCCTAAGTGCACTCGAGTTCGGGTATAGAACTCATCTCACGAAGATCACCAAGCATACAAGGAATTAATATTCAAACAATTCAATCATTACATACAATACAGTAATCCCAAATTGCACAAAAATATGTCAAAAAGCACTATACCATACAATACAACAAATATGTGAAAAGTAGGCAAAACCCACTAGGCAAATTGTCCCCAGCAGAGTCGCCACTTTTCTGTAGCGGGGTATTCGTTACCATTAGAGATATTGACTAAATCCAAGGTAAACCATACAAGTCGAGTCGCCACCGCACTTCTATTTATCCAAAGGAATGGTTAGAAAGCGAACAAAAACCTAAAAGTTTTATCGAATCAAAAACTAGTAAAAATGTCAGAGATCTGGGTAAGGGGGTTGGTTATGCAATGGGAAGGTTTTAAGCACCCAAAACATCCTAGGTACTCCTAGGGAGCCCTTTTCATAAGTGTTGTTCTAGTTTAAAGGGTGTAGGTATATCTAAAGTACTATTTTCTAAAAGGAAGGTTAAAAGAAAATGACTCGCAAGGATGTCGCATCCACTGCCTACGTATCTCATCTGAGTATGAGAATCAGAGTCTTCGTAGCTCGGCTACCTATGGGTTAAAGAGAAGTGTGCTCGGTAAGACGTCGCGTCTTATGCCTACGTATCTTATCTGGAATGAGAATCAAAGTAAAACATAGTTCGTAACTACGGGAACAAGATTGCCATCTGAACATGGACTTACAAAAGAGGACACCAGCTGTGTCAAAGGAGGGTGGGCAGTGTGTTCAACGTCCTAGCAGTAGGTGTCGCAGCTCGCTGAATCGAGTCTTAGGCAGTTACCTCTTTGCAATAGAACGGACTGACATGCCACAAGACCGGAGACGCACGGAAGGTCTAAAAGTGGGGAGGCTCTGCTCTAGAGTTGTCATGCAATATGGACCTATGTGTTAGGATTTAGAAAGGGGGACATCTACCTAATGTTAGCATGCAAAGAATAGGGGAACTCTACCTATGTTATCATACAAAGGGTTCTACCTAATGGGTGCTACCTAAACGGAACAAGAGTCGACGGATGGAGCAAGGAGAGGAGTCACGGATAAGGGTAGATGGCAATGCCGGAGGCAATCGACTTACAGGTAGATGGCGATGCCCGAGGCAATCGACTTACAAGAGGATGGATGAATGCGTGCTGGTGCTGTTAAGTTTTGAAAATGATTACTCGACGTTGGATCGAGCTTTTGATCTTATTTTGAAATGGTTATCGGATGTTCGTTTTAATTCTTGTATTAACAGGTGACTAAAGAAATAAAGAAATAAATATTATACACTTTATGGGAGAGGGGTACATTTGTTATGAATGGGGATTGTTCATGGCAAACAAACAATAAGAATATATGCCTCATACATCATACAAGTAGGCAACAGTTATCAATCAGATCGGATAAAAAACAATATATAATCAAACCAAAGAATCAAATAATGGAGCATTTAAACAATGCATGGGAGTATGAACATGTTAAATAATCAAGCAATAGAAAGCATGAATGAGAGAAACAAGTATAAAAGATAACAGATGAATCAAACAGATGAAAATATGCACACGAAGGGTCCACTGAATAATTTAATCAGGAAATGAGGTAAGGACCAAATAAAATCAAGGTAAAAGGCCTCTAATACATGGCATATGAGATGAATGAGGGAGGATCAAAAGATCTCTTCAATTGCCATAAGCAATCCCTAAGTCAAACATCGATCATAAAGAAGTCAACTGAAAATTCAAGTCAACTTAAAAATTAACAAATAAATAGCAAATTAATCAAGAAAATTATGAAAAATTAAACTAAATAAGGTGGGGTCAGGAAATCATCATCCACGAAAAAGATTTTAAAAATAATGAAAATTGGCACGTGAATTAATTAAAACAAAACATAGGTCAAACCAAAAGTCAATTAATAAGACTCGGTTAGAAATAAATCAAGAATAAATAGTAAATTAATCAATAAAATTATGAAAAATTAAAATAAATAAGGTGAGGTCAGGACATCATCATCCCCCAATTTTTTTTTAAAAATAACGAAAATTGGCACTTGAATTAATTAAAACAAAACATAGGTCAAACCAAAAGTCAATTAATAAGACTAGGTTAGAAATGAATCAAGAATAAATAGTAAATTAATCAAGAAAATTATAAAAAATTAAACTAAATAAGGCGGGGTCAGGACATCATCATCCCCCAAAAATATTTTAAAAATAATGAAAATTGGTACGTGAATTAATTAAAACAAAACATAGGTCAAACCAAAAGTCAATTAATAAGACTAGGTTAGAAATAAATCTAGAATAAATTGAAAATGTGAAATAAAATTCCAAGAAAAGGTCAGGTTGACCATGAGATAGTGGTCAACCTTCATCCCAAAAATCAAATGCTAACAATAATTTTAAGTCATATAAATAAAATCAATAAAAAAAAGTCTGTTAAAATGGATCATTTAGAATAAATAATTAAAATAAAATATTAATATTAAATAAATACGAAAATAAAAATTATATAAAATTAAATAAAACGTTAAGAAAAGTGAAAAATATTTTTGGGTAATTTATGGACGAAGAAAATATTTTAAATAAGAAAAAGAAATATGAAAATGGAAGGATTAATGGTAATGAACATGGTAATCAAGCGTAGATATATCAAAACATGGCCATGAAAGAGATGATTACCTAATGGAAAATAGAAGTGGAGTGGAAGCTAATATGTGATGAAGCTTTGCCTCCTTGCCACAAAATTCCAATGCTCCTTTAGGGTTAGGGTTTCAGCTTCTTAAATAGGGTGGATAAGGTGTTCTCATGGGCTTTTTAATAAGTGGTTTATCCATAAGAATAAAAGTGTGAAGTGAGGTGTAAAATGTTGTTATTTTGGACCAAACTTAAGTGAATGGATGTCCAATGCATGGCCAAAAGAGGTAAAAAAACGTGACTGGTTTGTGCAGCATGCTTAGAAAATCTGTTTGGGCCAGCCAGGCCCAAAATCTGCCTAGAAAATCAAGTCATGGTGCCCACTTTAAATGAATGTATCTCTCAAACCATGGTTCAAATGAGATGATTCTAAAAGGATTTGAAAGAGGACATGGCAAGGTACAATTGTTGTGAAGAAAGTATTTTCAAATAATGCATTGAAGTGCAAGAAAACTGGCCAAGAAGTCTTGACAAATTTTGAAGATTTTGGACTTAGAAATTTTTCTAAGTGTCCTAAAAAAATGTCTCACTTTGACTAAGCATAACATTCTCAATTCTAATCCAAATGGAGAAAACTTTATATCTATAGAAAGCTTGGAACAAGAGGAACAACTTTCGTGTTGCGGAAATTTTCAAATGGAGCTTTTATCTTGATGCAAAATGGGCTTAAAGTGAGTGCAACGATCATAAAAACTTGCCCTAAATGGAAAGTCAACTATTTCCAAATTAAGTAACTTTTCCAATTCTTGATTAAATGATGAATCCATGATCCAACCTTTATCAAATGTCACATGTAGGATCCCTTAGGCATGGATTTTGAGATTCCACTCTCAAAATGTCAGGAGTTAACTTTTCTGGCCCCATAGTTGACTTTTCCCAAACTGTCTGATTCCCGATTCCATTGATCAATTGAAGCACTTCTAGCTCAAATAAAGAGCTGATTTTTTGTATGTAGACCCTTGTGGACATATGGAGGGCCATGGAAAAGAGTTTCACCCAAAGAATCAGAAATAAGCTGATTTTATACCAAACCCTAGTTTTAGGGCAAAATGATCAAGAACTGATTGCACTGATTGCCAATGGATCTTTCTGAGATAATTACGACTCTTCCTAGGCCAAGATGCCTCTCTAATCATGACATGGATGAGCTCCTATACTTCCAACCAAACATTTCCTGTTGCAGGTAGCCACGAAACCCTAATTTTTGATTAAATCCAGATGAACACTCTGATAGCTTTGAATCCTTCACTGATGAACTGAGGACCATAATAAGATACTTGGACCCCCCTGAGACCCTTGATACTTGTATACTTAGAAAATGAAGTCCAATTCTCAATCTTGCTTTGTGTGGGCTCCTTCTGTTAAGGAGTGATCGATCAAAACCTGATCTCCATGTCACTAATGCAGTATGCAATGAGTATGACCTAATATGATGCTAATGAAGTGTAAAACATAATCCCATGCTTCCAGGAAAAATGAAGGGTAAATTTTGGGGTATTACAGACCTATGAGAATTTAATTGGACTTGTTGAAGTTGATTTGAATTAAATTTGAGGTTTGACCATATTTTGTCCATTTTATTTTTGCATTTATTTTTAATTCAAAAATACCAAAAAAAATATGTTTGACTTGTTGACTTGTAATATTCATTTCTCTTCTGTCTGGCATTGGTTGATGATGACTTTGTTCACTTATGACCAATTGTATTTGACACTTGAATTCTCTTTCCGTTCATTTCATCTTCACCCATTTCTTTTTATTTTTGGCCAATATGTTAATGTCTTATGGTTGGTCTTGACAAATGGGAGGTTTAACCTTCTTTGATCCAAATCAAACTCAACTTGATCCAAGATCAAGTGAGTTGCTTTGTGTCCAAGATAGGTTGCTTCTTGGTCTAGCAAAAAACCTAAATTCCATACAAGGCCTTTTTCTGTTCTTTTGGCATGGCAAGTTTTAGGAGCTTGGCTTACTAAGCGTGGTCTCTAACTTGTGTTTATTTGCCTATAGTTTTATTGACCGGCCTCAGATAGGTGTGACTACTACATTAGTCCACTTACAATTGCTTAACATAGTGCTAAATTGTCTTATGACCAACTAACATAACCATACTAACTACTAACTTTAATTTGAGCATTTAATTTCTTGCAATTTACTTTAATGCAATTTACTTCTTGCTCATTTATTCATATTTCTTTTTACTTTGCTCATTTGAGCACATATTTTATGTTTATGCCATTTTCCTTTTGCTCACTTGAGCTCATTATTGTATATAAATATATTGTTGCCTTGTGGTTGTTTTGTATTTGTTTGTGTGAACCCAATGCAAAAAGGAGAAAGGACTTAGAATTAGGACTCACATATGCTTAAAGGATTTCAAGAGAAACTAGGCCTCATGTCTTTAGAATGCTAAAATTTATTGAAGAGAAACTATGCATCATGCCTTTAGAATGCTAAATCTCAAAGTTGACTTCAAAGGACTTCCTTTCCCAAACTTATCCTTTGTCC
This sequence comes from Lathyrus oleraceus, assembly GCF_024323335.1. Taxonomy (NCBI): domain Eukaryota; kingdom Viridiplantae; phylum Streptophyta; class Magnoliopsida; order Fabales; family Fabaceae; genus Lathyrus; species Lathyrus oleraceus. The sequence continues at coordinate 348,748,193 of NC_066584.1, read as the reverse complement.
ATTCCTCTTATTGTGTTGTGGACTTTTTGATGTTTGTTCTTATGTGATAGGGATTCCATCTTGAGATAGTAAGAAGGACCATTGTCATGAATAGCCAAGTTAAGAGAGACAAGCCAAATGGAGATCCTAGGAGCTTGAATCCAAATATTGTGTGATTTCTTGTTTGTTTGCTAAGTCCAAAGGAAAGGAGCATCTTGAATCATCTCTATGATTTCAAGAAAAGGAACTCCAAGGGTTTTATCTTCTCCCTCTTATCTTTGCATTGCTTTAGGACTATCCCTTCTCTTCTTCTGTCCACTCTAACCCTAAGCAAAAATCTTTTCAAACTTTGACAATGTTTTCAAACTAGAAACCTAGGCCTTATGCCTTTGACTTTTCAAAATCTTTTCATTAATACTCATTGTGAATGAATCTTTATCCAACTTTGAATTCATTTTGTAAATAAACCTAACTTGTAAATGTAACTCACTTCAAGTTGTTTTGTGGTTCCAATGGCCACCTTTGTTAAACCTTTTCATAAACATTAGTCATAGGTTTGAGTTATCATAGTGGTCGATGTAAATCTCACCTCATCCTTAGTGATTGGATTATAAGTCTTCCATACTTATTATAGGGTTAACCCCTCACTAGTATGTTGAAGCTCTCCTCACATGGTGGATTGTTGGTTTAGGTTTAGTTTTCAACCTTTGATAACAAAAGACCTTAAGGCTTTTGATCAAATCAATTCACCAATCTTTGAGATTTTTACCCCGAACTACGAGGTTTTAATCCTACCTTTGTGATGGTACGTAGGTAATGGGTTCATCCATTCAAACAACAAACTTGTAAATATGATTCATTCTCTGCTCATCCCTCCAATCTTTTGCACATATTTTCACAAATACCAACCTACAACACACATTTGCAAAAAGAGGTTCCCTTAGAGTACTAAGGATGTTTTAGGTGCGTAAAACCTTCCCATTTCATAACCAACCCCCTTACCTAGATCTCTGACATTTTTATTAGTTTTTTATTTGAGAAAACTTCTTACTTGGCTTTTGTTCGCTTTTTAGCCTTTCCTTTGGACAAATAAAAGTGCGGTGGCGACTAGAATTGTATGTTTACTTTTGGTTTAGTCAATAAACCATAAGGTAACGAATACCCCACTACAGAAATGTGGCGACTCTGCTGGGGAGGACAATCTCTTTCCTAGTGGGTTTAGCCTACTTTTTGCTTATGTGTGTTGTAGGTTTATATTTATTTTGTGACATATTTTTGTGCAAATTTGGGATGACTGTATTATTTGTAATGTATGAATTTCTTGATATATCAATTGCTTGTATGCTTGGTGGTTTCTTGTGAGATGAGTTCTATACCCGAACTCGAGTTCACTTATGATAGTAGAATGGCATAGTCTTGTTGACTTGTGTGGAGTTATTCCTTAGCAAGTTGACTTGCAAGCACATTCACTTGGTGGAGGTCTTCTTGGGATCAATAATGTCACACGAGTAGTCGTGGTTAGGCATTACTCTTTCCAATATAAACCTTAGAAGCCAAGGACCTTAGATACCTAGCCCATCTTGGCCTATTTTAAGACGTAGTGCGAAGTTCGTTCAAGTGTAAGATTTGGTAAGATTGTTACGCCATACTACACTCATAAGAGTCTATCTTGATAATATTTTTGGAATACGAGTAGTCGTTTATCCGATAATATCCGAAAGATGGGATGATGACTATGGGGACCTTTTTAGAACATGATTGTCAGGTTTAACAATAGTACACTCCCATTAGGTGGTTCTTAACCGAGACTCCATGCTCGTGACTTACAACAAACCCGTCGCGGTTGATCCATTTTCGTATATCCTCAATATCAATGGAACTTGGGTGTTGATAAGGTGTAAACCATAATCCACCAAAATGGATGATTGATATTGATAATGATGTGAACCATCCCGTGACCTTTGTATGGTGTGACTTGCTTGATCCTTGAGTGTGATTGTTGCATCCATGCATTCATGCATTCATTTGCATCCCTATCATCAACAATAAGAGTTTTCAAAGAACTTAAGAGGTCTATTTGCAGATTTTCTGACATGGATAAGAAAAGAAGGATACGAAGAAGTACAGTTTCAGACAACCCGACTTGAAAGAGTTAAAGAGTTTGACATCTTATGTATTAGAGCCTTTGGAGTTCAAAGCTCGTCATGGGAAGCTTCTATCTATTCTTTCTACCAAGGTGGATGAGGGACTGATGAGTGTATTGGTGCAGTTCTACGATCCTCTGTATCGTTGCTTCACTTTTCCGGATTTCAAACTTTTGCCTACACTTGAGGAGTATGCCTATCATGTGGGTATACCTATTCCTGATCAGTTGCCGTTCGGTGGTTTGGAGAGGGTTCCTTCTTCCCAAGAGATTGCTGTCATGCTTCACATGGATGTATCTGATATTGTTGCTCATATGACTACCAAAGATGGAATTCAAGATCTCCCATTGGATTTTCTCATTTCCCAAGCTACTTTGTTGGGAAGGCCATGAGTGAGGACGCCTTTGAAGCCATATTTGTACTTCTCATCTATGGGTTAGTCTTATTCCCCAACATCGACAATTTTGTGGATGTGAACGCTATTAGGATTTTCTCTTCTCTTAATCCCATTCTGAATCTGTTGGGTGACACTTATTTCTCTTTGCATATGAGGAATGCAAAGGGTGGTGGTGCCATTGTGTGCTGTTTGCCTCTGTTGTACAAGTGCTTTATTTCGCACTTGCCATAGACGCTTGCCTTCAAGGAGAACAAGGGATGTCTACGGTGGTTTGCGAGACTTATGTCACTCACTAATGATGATATCTTTTGGTACAATCATGTTTATGATGGCGTTCAGATTATTGACTCTTGTGGTGAGTTCTCCAATGTGCCTCTCCTTGGTACATGTGGTGGAATTAACTACAACCCTGTTTTGGCTCGCCGTCAGCTTGGGTTCCCCTTAAAGGATAAACCTAACAACGTTTTGTTGGAAGGTGTGTTCTTTCAAGAGGGAAAAGATCCCCAGAACTTGAAGGATAGGATGGTCCGCACCTGGCGCAAAGTTCATAAGAAGGGAAGGAAGGAGCTTGGGCCGAAGAATTGTATTGCTTTGGAACCCTACACCGCTTGGGTGAGGAAGAGAGCTCTCGAGTACCGCATGCCATACGATTATCCGAGACCTACCCCTATGGTTATGGTTGGGCCTTCAACCCTCCCTAACCAAGGAGTAGAGGAGTTAAGAGATGTAGACCGGTCGTGTGCATGGGTTCATGAACGTGAGGAACTTCTTCAGCAACTCAAAGATAAGGATGCAGTGATAGAATTTCTAGAGCATCAAGTTATTGATGAGCCTGATGATGTGGTTACTTCTCTTCTTCCGCACTCGTCTAGGTTTTGGAAGAGGAAGTATGATCAGCTCGCCAAGGAGAAGGCCGATATGGAAGCAGCTTATGAGAGAGAGGTGAAGAGGCTTCGTGCAGCTTATCTTCCGATCTCAAGAGCTTTGGATGATTGTTTATAGGGCTCCATAGGATGTTCATTCTCCTTTTCTCTTGTATTGTATTTGGTTACCAAAACTGTACTACTTCTTTGGTGTAAAATTTTTCCAAATATTATTGCTATGAGTATTCCATATATGTCTTAAAAGATTAATATTTTCAAATATTTGCAAATAGATCTCTATAAAGTTCCTCTAATAAAAACAAATCATATGAACAAACATTGCATGCATCATATGCATAAGCAGGTTTTGTTCCAAGCTCTTGATCAGTGGTCTAACTCTTTGCTCTTCATTTATTTTGAAGACAAGCTGACGCACAGGTATAACACCAGGGCCAATCAATCGAAGATAATGGAGCACTTAGAGCAAGAGAATAGGGACTTAAAAGAAGAGAAAACTAGGTTGACTGCCATGATGGAGTCAGTGCTGGCCACCCAGAGCCAAGCTTCGCCAACTCCTGCAACTCCTCCCACAAGGACTCTCTTATCTGAGGTTGTAACTTCTATTGTGCCTGCTGCAACAGCCCATTTTGCTCCGTCTATGCCAGCCGGGTTCCCTTGGGGAATGCCTGTTAATTTTGTGCCAGAGGGTTTCGCTCCTACTCTCGCTTCTTTGCCGGCATCTAGCCCGGTCCTGTCTGTGCCACCTCCCTTTGTGTACACCATTCCCCGTGTTCAAGACACCATCTATCATTCTGAGCTGTATGAGGACCCGAATGTGTATGAAAAGATGGATGAGATGAAAGACCAATTCCTTGAGTTGCGCAAGGAACTGAAGACTTTGAGGGGGAATGACCTCTTTGGTAAAAGTGCTGCTGAGTTGTTCCTAGTGCCCAATGTGAAGATCCCTGTTAAATTCAAAGTGTTTGACTTTGAGAAGTATAAGGGAAATACATGCCCGCTCAGCCATCTTGTGATGTATGCTCGCACGATGTCAACACATACCGATAATGACCAACTGCTGATCCATTACTTTCAGGATAGCCTGACTGGTGTTGCGCTCCAGTGGTATATGGGGTTGGAGAGTGCAAGCATCCTCTCTTTCGATGATCTAGGCGAGGCCTTTGTTAAGCAATACAAATATAATATGGATATGGCTCCGGACAGGGACCAGTTGAGGGCAATGTTGCAGAAGGACAAAGAGACCTTCAAGGATTACGCCCAGAGATGGCGAGAATTGGCAGCTCAGATAGTGCCACCCCTAGAAGAGAAGGAGATGACAAATATCTTTTTGAAGACTTTGAGCTCTTTCTATTATGAAAGAATGATTGCCAGTGCTCCCTCAGACTTCACCGAAATGGTGAATAGGGGGATGAGGTTGGTAGAAGGGGTCCGTGAAGGACGGTTATCCAGAGATGACAGCTCCTCAACAAAGAAGTATGGAGGCTCTTCTAGGAAGAAGGAGGGAGAGACCCATGTTGTGTCCTCCCATGCTAAAAGAAGGCCCTCTGTAAGGAGGAAGAATATGCGTCCTGCCGTCAACCAACACCAGGTGGCTCATATAGCACCTACTTTCCGAGAAGTTCATCAACAACATCATCAACAACAACAGGCCTACCAACCTCGCAATAATAACAACAACAGCACCAGCAACTACGAGATGAAAAGGGTGACTTTTGACCCAATTCCGATGACATATGCTGAGCTCTATCCTTCTTTGATCGATAAAAAGATAATAACTCCACGAGACCCTCCTGCTGTACCAACCAGCCCTCAATGGTGGTATAAGCCTGAGCTTCACTGTGTACATCATTCCGGGGCTCCCGAACATGATGTGGAGAACTGTTACTCATTGAAGACCAAGGTGCAAGACCTTGTGAGAAATGGGTATTGTTTTTTGAGGACGTAGGTCCTAATGTGAAGAAGAACCCATTGCCCGTGCATGGGAAGGCTGTTGTTAATATGGTCCAGGGTTGTCCTGGCAAATATAAAGTCATGTATGTTAATGACATAAGGCAACCTTTGGTCGAGATGCACAAGTTGTTGTGTGAACACAACCATTAGGAGCATGACCATGATAGGTGCCAGGTGTGCACTATCAATGAAATAGGATGCCGTCAAGTAAGAAAGGACATCCAAGAGATGATTGATCAGGGAATGATTGAAATACTTCAGAATCGTAATGAGGACGAAGTCGATGTTATCTCCCCTGTATTTAGAATTCCTGAGCATGTTGTTGTCAAGTATGATGGCAACAAGAAGAACGTATCTCCAGCTCTTGTAATAAAGCCAGTGGGCCCGGTCCCGTATGTATCAGACAAAGCTGTTCCCTATCGATACAATGCTGTCATGTTAGAAAATGGGAAGGAGGTGCCGTTGCCCTCAACCTCTGTGGTTAGTATTTCAGACGTCAGTGGTGTGACCCGTAGTGGTCGTGTTTTCTCGGCTCCGCCAAAATCCCACGAAGATGTTGTGAAGAGAACTGTTGTTAATCCTGTCGGTCCTGTGGGGACTTCTTCTTCAAATAATTATGTTCCTGTTGTGAAGGGTGTTGACCCTGTTGTTGTGAAGAATAATAACACTCCTATCCTTGTTGGCCAGTCTGGAATTTTGAAAGAGGATGGTGATGAGATGTTGAGGCTCATCAAAAGGAGTGAATATAATATTGTTGATCAGCTGCTACAAACTCCATCAAAGATATTTGTCTTATCTTTGTTGATGAATTCTGAGCCACACCGCGAAGCTTTGCAGAGGGTGTTGGACGTGGCATACGTGGACCACGATGTCACAATAGAGCAGTTTGATAGCATTGTTGCAAACATAACCGCTTGCAACAACTTGAGCTTCTGTGATGCTGATCTTCCCGAGGAGGGAAAAGACCACAATTTGGATTTACACATATCGATGAACTGTAAGGATGATGCCTTGTCCAATGTGTTGGTGGATACAAGATCATCGCTTAATGTGTTGCCAAAATTAAGTCTTGCTAAACTTTCTTACTAGGGGCCTCCCATGAGGCAGAGTGGAGTGGTAGTGAAGGCGTTTGATGGATTGTGCAAAACCGTGATCGGCGAATTAGAACTCCTGATCAAGATTGGACCTAGTGATTTCCAGATCACCTTTCAGGTCATGGATATCCATCCGTCTTATAGCTGTTTTCTTGGCAGACCATGGATTCACGAGGCATGCTCCGTGACATCCACCCTACACCAAAAATTGAAGTTTGTAAAGAATAAGAAATTGGTGGTGATAGGGGGAGAGAAGGCTCTCTTGGTCAGTCATTTATCTTCCTTCTCCTATGTTGATGTTGAGGATGAGGTTGGGACTCCGTTCTAAGCCTTATCTATTCCTAATCCTTCAAGGAAATGACTTTATTTATTTGTCTCATATAAAGATGCAAAGTTGGCCATTGAGCCTGGTGCAACTATTGGTTTGGGGCAAATGATCAAGTTGGAAGATAACAAGTCCCGAGCTGGCATAGGGTATTCTTCAAGTGCTTCGAATGAGCGTGGGCTGTTCCAGAGTGGTGGTTTTATCCACACCGTTGAGGATCTGGAAGCTGCTGCCATCCTTGAAGATGATGAAGAGGAAGACCTTGGCAACTTTGTCTTACCTGGCGGAATCTGCAATAATTAGGTCGATGTTGATGTTCCAACGGTTATCCACAAGTCAACGTAATGTGTTCATTTTGTTTGAAAACCCTTTTCCCATGCCAAAAGGAGAAGTGAAGACATTGTTGGCACAATTTGATTAATACAATGATATTCATTCAGTAATCACATGTTAAATGTTTGTTTTTCCAAATTATTTTTCACATTTCACTTTTTGCATGAAATTGGTGATCACTATAAAACCCTAAAAAAAGGGAATAAAATCAATCTTTTCATCTGCATAATGATTTGCCTTGTTTGAATTCTGAAATCTCTTTTATACTCAAAATCATTATGCAGGTTAATCAAACGCATTGAACATAATGATCCAACACCATCTCCCAACTTTGAGTTCCCTGTATTTGAGGCAGAAGAAGATGATGTTGAAGAGATTCCTGATGAGATCACCCGTCTGCTTGAGCACGAGGAGAAGATTATTCAGCCACATCTTGAGAATCTGGAAACAATCAACTTGGGGTCTGAAGACTGCATTTGTGAAGTGAAGATTAGGGCACTCCTTGAAGAGTCTGTTAAGAAGGGGTTGATTGAGTTGCTACGAGAATATGTCGACATCTTTGCTTGGTCGTATGAAGACATGCCTGGTCTAGATATTGATATTGTGCAACATTTCTTACCATTGAAGCCTGAGTGTGTGCATGTGAAGCAGAAGCTCAGAAGAACTCATCCTGATATGGCAGTGAAGATTAAAGAAGAAGTTCAGAAGCAAATTGATGCGGGGTTTCTGGTGACTTCTACATATCCTCAATGGCTGGCCAATATTGTACTTGTGCCTAAGAAAGATGGAAAAGTCTGAATGTGTGTGAACTACTGTGACTTGAATAAAGCTAGTCCGAAAGATGACTTTCCTCTACCACACATTGATATGTTGGTAGACAATACAACTAAATTCAATATCTTTTCCTTTATGGACGGATTTTCCGGTTATAACCAGATTAAAATGGCACCCGAGGATATGGAGAAGACAACATTCATCACACCTTGGGGAACATTCTGTTATCGAGTGATGCCCTTCAATTTTAAGAACGCTGGAGCCACGTATCAACGTGCTATGACTACCTTGTTTCATGATATGATGCACAAGGAGATCGAGGTGTATGTCGATGATATGATTGCAATGTCGAAAACGGAAGTTGAGCATGTAGAACACTTGTTGAAGCTCTTTCAGCGTTTGAGGAAGTACAAACACCGCCTGAATCCGAACAAGTGTATATTTGGAGTCTGTTCCGGCAAGTTATTGGGCTTTATTGTCAACGAAAGAGGTATTAAAGTTGATCCTGCCAAGGTCAAAGAAATACAAGAGATGTTTGCGCCCAAAACCGAGAAGCAAGTCCGAGGTTTTCTTAGCCGCTTGAATTACATTTCTAGATTTATATCCCACATGACTGCCACATGTGCGCCTATCTCCAAGATCCTCCAGAAAGATCAGCGTCATGATTGGGCCGAGGATTGCCAGAAGGCCTTTGACAGTATTAAAGAGTATTTGTCTAAGCCTCTGATTCTGTCTCCGGCTGTTGAATCAGGGTTATGTATTGGGTCAGCTAGATGAATCAGGAAAGAAAGAGTATGCCATATACTACTTGAGTAAGAAGTTTACTGATTGTGAGTCTCGATACTCAATGCTTGAGAAGACATGCTATGCTTGGCTTGGGCCACTAAACGTTTACGCCAGTATATGTTGAATCATACAACTTGGTTGATATCAAAAAATGGATCCAATCAAGTATATCTTCGAGAAGCCTACTTTAACTAGGGGGATTGCTTATTGGCAGATGTTTTTATCTGAATATGATATCGAGTATCGAGCTCAGAAGGCTATTAAAGGCAGTATCTTGGCTGACCATTTGGCACATCAACCAATTGAAGATTATCAGTCTGTTCAGTACGACTTCCCTGATGAGGAGATTCTGTATTTGAAGATGAAAGATTGTGATGCGCCTACGCTCGATGAAGGGCAGAGCCTGGTTCCCGATGGGGTATGGTGTCCGATCGCGCTGTTAATCAGTATGGAAATGGTATTGGGGTAGTGATTATTACTCCTCAAGGCACACAATTTCCTTTTACAGCAAGGCTAACTTTCAAATGCACGAATAATATGGCGGAGTATGAGGTTTGTATTATGGGATTGGAAGAGTGTATTGATCTTAGGATCAAACATTTTGATGTTTATGGTGATTCGGCCCTTGTTGTTAATCAGATTAAGGGTGAATGAGAGACGAATCAGCCTGGCCTCATCCCATATAGAGATTATGCGAGGAGGATTTCAACTTTCTTTAATAAGGTTGACTTCCATCATATTCCTCGAGATGAGAATCGGATGGCGGATGCTCCCGCTACGCTTGCTTCAATGATTATGGTGAAGTATTGGAATGAAGTTCCCAATATTACTGTGATGCGCTTGGATAGACCAACTCATGTGATTGCAGTTGAAGAAGTGAAAGATGATAAGTCGTGGTATTATGATATCAAGTGTTTTCTTCAGAGTCAGACTTACCCGCCAGGGGCATCTATTAAAGATAAGAAGACTTTGAGGAGATTGTCTGGTAGTTTCTACCTCAATGATGATGTGCTTTACAAGAGGAATTTTGACATGGTTCTGCTCAGATGCGCGGATAGACACGAAGTAGACCTGTTGATGACTGAAGTCCATGAGGGTTCATTTGGTACTCATTCCAATGGACATGCCATGGCAAAGAAGATGTTGAGAGCAGGCTACTATTGGCTGACAATGGAGTCTGATTGCTGCAAATATGTGAAGAAATGCCACAAGTGTCAGATTTATGCGGATAAGATTCATATTCCCCCGACACTTCTGAATGTTATTTCCTCACCATGGACTTTCTCCATGTGGGGAATTGACATGATTGGCATGATTGAACCGAAGGCGTCAAACGATCACCATTTTATTCTCGTAGCTATTGATTACTTCACCAAGTGGGTTGAAGCGGCATCATATGAAAATGTGACCAGGCAGGTGGTCGTGAAGTTTATCAAGAACCAACTCATATGCCGATATGGTGTGCCAGACAAGATCATTACTGATAATGGATCTAACTTGAACAACAAGATGATGAAAGAGCTGTGTAGCGAGTTCAAGATTGCGCATCATAATTCTTCTCCCTATAGACCCAAGATGAATAGGGATGTTGAAGCTGCTAACAAGAACATCAGGAAAATTATTCAGAAGATGGTTGTTACATACAAAGATTGGCATGAGATGCTGCCATTCGCTTTGCATGGTTATCGTACATCTGTACGCACTTCAACAGAGGCAACCCCTTTCTCTCTCGTATATGGCTTGGACGTTGTGCTCCCCGTGGAGGTTGAGATTGTAACACCCTTCTACCCAAACGACATATTTAAATAGATTATCAGAGTACAACATGTAGAAGAGTTTACATTTCTTACAACATAACAATTATCGCATCACAACATAAAACATATTATTTATTTTATTAAAACTTCGCAGCGGACAACAACATTAATATTATCATTCATCATATAACAATTCATAATAATGGTTCAACATTATCTCAACAAAACATCTCAACATGTTAGTCATCATAAACAACGTAAATAATAATCAATTATCTATCGAATCCCATAACCCCGGTGTCACATGACCAGAGCATTTGACTCGACTCTGTAGAATAACTCTACACTTATTCTTCAAACCTCAACAATAGCTACTCCTCTTTATCTGCACATTGCTCATCATAGATGAACATAAACACATGCAGAAGGGGTGAGAATTACATTATTAAATAATAATATAACTACAGAAATATAAACATAAATATATTTCACATATGCCAACACAGCTCATCATAATCATCATAATCAACATAGTCATGAACATCAACAAAACAACATATCAAATGCAATGCACACACCCATGCATGACTCAACACGACTCGGTATACCCATTTTGTGACCAACTACAGGATCACCACTCCCAGATTCATCACCATAGAATTCGAGTTCCCCGCAAGGAACCAAGCCTCTCAACAAGCCCGGAGTCAACAACATCATTGGAACTCAGTCCGTTCATCACTAGGCATCGGCCTTTCATGAATGCATGCACACCAAGCATGCATCGTAATCAACATAGCAACAACAGCATCATATATTCATGTTATCATCATCATTAACACATTCTATCACAAAAGCATATCACATCATGCCACATAATCAAACACAGTATTATCACACTCTACTAATATCTATACCACTCAAAGCAACGGGAAATGATCCCTCGTATACCGTGCATCAGCTAAGTTACCTCGCTCAGCCTAAACAACCAAAAACTGCACAACAACAGCCCAGGAAAGACCACAAGTCTGCCCATACGCGTATTGCCTATGCCCGTACGCGTATTACCCACGCCTAACCAAATCCATACGCGTATTGCCCATGTCCATACGCGTATGCTACGCGTATCACATTCCCATACGCGTACCAACAGAGACCAAAACACGTTCAAAACATCATCTTCCTCATCCATACGCGTATTGCCTAGTGCCATACGCGTACCAGCAATCTCATACGCGTATTGCCTAGTGCCATACGCGTATGACCAGAAACCAGATTTCCAGATCTGCAATGGCTTTTTCTGCTACGGGATCTATCCAAATTCATCCTTCCACAGTCCAAATTTCACACAAAATCACTCATATCATCTAATACAAATAGTCCCCTATTCGATTTCACAAATCCTAACATCATTGCATATAATTTCTACGAATTCCTTCGATTAAAATCCCAATTTCGTTCATCCAATATTTCACCATTTTCAGCATATTATTGTTTAATAAGGCTCAGACCCCTTACCTCTTTGGATTGAAGGAAGCTCTGAGTAATCTTTGGCCTTTTCCTCTTCCTTCTCTTTCTCTTCAGCGTTTCTCCCCCCTTTCTCTGACTCTGAGGCAAAACACGTGAAAACAACCTGAGTCCTCACTTTGGCCTCTTTTATCCAATTTCCACTTTTACCCTTCCACTCTTCATATTCCATTTATTTATTTAATTATTATTAAAATAAATAACATCTATAGTAATAATAAAAATAATCCAATAATTCAACTTTATTTAATTAAATTAATAAAATAATATTAACTCAATTAAATAATTCTCTTATTTTAATCGGGGTGTTACAGAGATCCCATCAATGAGAGTCTTGATGGAAGCCAAGTTGACTGAGGCTGAATGGGTTCAGAGTCGTTATGACCAGTTGAACTTGATTGAAGAAAAGAGATTAACTGCCATGTGTCATGGTCAGTTGTATCAGCAGAGGATGAAGAAAGCCTTTGATAAGAAGGTCAAGCCACGTGTGTTCAGAGAAGGTGACCTCGTGCTCAAGAAAGTCTTGTCTTTCGCGCCCGATTCCAGGGGCAAGTGGACTCCAAACTATGAAGGTCCATATGTTGTTAAGAGAGCCTTTTCAGGCGGAGCTTTGTTGCTTACAACTATGGATGGGGAGGATTTCACTCGTCATGTGAATTAAGATGTAGTTAAGAAATACTTTGCCTAAAAATAAAAACAGAATAGCTCGCTAAGTTAAAAACCTGAAAGGGTGACTTAGGCAAAAATGAGTGTCTCGGTGGATTGAAAACCCGAAAGGGCGATCCAGGCAAAAGTTAGAGACATGAAAAAAATATATAAATATATATCCCGCTAGATTGAGTACCTCACCCTGGGGCAATCTAGGCAAAAATTAGGGATTTGGCAAGTAACTGCATCCTGACAAGACTTTGTTCTATAAAAGTTGTCTGTCAAAGATTCTTGCTCAGTCATCGTCACCTGAAGCTTCAAATATAATGGATTCAGAGTTGGTGGAGAAATGGTCATTATGTTCAATGTAGCCTTTTTTTTCCAATATATATCACGAATTTCAAATTTGTAAAGATCCATGGAGTCTCACCATTTGCGGACTACCATTCTATCAAATAAATTTGAGCCTTTATCCAATTCTTGACACTCTTATTTGTTTTTGTTTAACAAACGTTTGCATGTTTTAATTGATAAATATCATTGTTTTAAACAAATAAAGTTTTTATAAACTGTTTTAAACAAAGTGAAGATTCACAATCACTGAAAGGATAGTCGAAACGTCTTCAGTGCTCTCCCAAGGATAGTACGATCTCCAAAGGGTAAGACATTTGTTCATTTTCTGGCATATTTATGTCCTCTTCATCAGCTTTTAGTTGTTTCCTCAGCGAGAAGTTGTATAGAGCAGTGGGTGAAGGGTTTGTTTCCCTTTTCATCCCCAGCATGACACGTATTGACAAAGGATCCATTTCCGATTCCCTCAACCAGGGCAGTTTTCTTCGAGTTTGTCTACAACTCATCCCCAGTATGGTTTCTTACAGTCCATCCATAGTGGAGTTTCTGGATCCGAGCTGGGTAATTGGTATCCCCTCCGAGTTTGAAGATCTCTTCCAATATTGGACGGTGATGAGGAAGATATGTTATTTCCTTTCCCAGCGGAGCAGATGGGTCTTTCTCCCCTTAGTAGAGATGTCTATCCAGTAGTTAAGAGGGAGTGTTTTGATTGATATCTGTTTGGCGGTTGTTCCCTATAGAGTTTCACCTCATTCCTTGATAAGTTCTCCAGTAGAGTTGTGTTGGTTCTAGGAGTTGGCAACAATTTTGGTAAAACCAAGAGTGTTCACAAGATGTCACATGTGATGTCTTAACATAAGATATCTTGTACCTGCTGAATGTTTAAAATATAATTATGCAGGATTGTTCCAGGATGTCAGACCCGATGTCATGACATCTGTATACAGAACATTCAGTCTGAATGTTATATATTATGTGATTGCACTTTTAATGGCAATCTGTGTATGATTGATGAGTTAATTGAACACGATATCAATCAGTAATTACAACGTGATTAACTTATTTTCCAAGGAGATCTAATCAACTGTCATAAGAAGATTTGAATGGAAAATAGTTTTAGGGTTTTATGATGTCCAAGCCCAGCTGAATGCTTCTATAAAAAGGACATGGAAAACCTGATTTGATACACAAGAAATAATGAACGAAATATTGAGAGAGAATAAGGGTTTAAGTCTTGTGTGGTCATGTGAATTGTAAGCCATTCAATTCATCCATAGATGATTGAATTGGTTTGATTTTTGAGTTGTAATTTGTCACTCAAAGCTTTTAAGCACGAGAGTGTGTCTACTTGATTGAAGCTGCTAAGTAAGATCAAGTGTGTGTCTTTGAAGAGTGTCTTATTTTCATTGTAATTCTTGTTTAATATCACTGGTGTGATTGAGGGGGAGTGAGTGGGATCTCATATCTAAGAGTTCTTAGGTAGAAGTCACACGGGTAGAGATTAGGTGAAAAAGACTGTAACTGATGTTGTTTACTGAGACTCTTTGAACTGATTCTATTTTAGTGGATTTCCTTCCTGGCTTGGTAGCCCCCAGACGTAGGTGAGTTGCACCGAACTGGGTTAAGAATTGCTTGTGTTTCTTGCATTACTGTTCTTTATCTTTTATCCTGTTTGTGTTGTTCAGATATTAGTGTCGTGACATTACCTTCGACATCTCATATGTGATACCAGAATTTCAAGTTGTTTTCTACTACAAATCTTATTGGTATTCAGACACCTATTCCCGAGAATTATTGGAAAATCTCCAGCAGTCGGAAGTTGTGACTTTGCCTATCCCCAACGGAGGTCTATGTCTCCTGGAATTTGATGCATCCTCGCGCAGTGCTGATTTCTCATGTGGGCCTTGTCCTTCTTGTTGAGATGTTATGTCGGATGTCCGTTCGTGGCTCTTAAGCCTGTTTGTGTTAGATATGTCTGTCTTTCAGCATTAATCATACGTAAACCACGCATATACATTCATAATCATAGCATTCAGATATTCGTGATTGCATACTTTGCCATATATCTTTGCTTGTTATCTTCTGTTATTGGCGAAATATTCTTCCTTAAGCAGATGTTTCTGTCTGATCTCTCCATATAGAGTCAGCCCCTATAGGCAGAAAGTTCCTATCTTTCCTTCTTTATTCCCCACTGAGTTATGTACTCGTGGATGATTATTGTTTCAGTTTCCTCCCCAGTTGTGTATCGGGATGGAATTACTCCTCTGAGTTATATCCTCATCGGGTTGAGTCTTATTTGATTGTGTCTTTCTAGTTTGTTCCTAGATTGACTCCTTTCTTGTTATCTCCTGCAGTTCCCTGTGGTTTAGTTGTTCAATTGCTCAGTCACCAGTAATTGTGCATACTTTTCCCCAGTGAACTTTGTGGCCTTCTACCCAGTAACCAGTAGTTGTAAGTCCTATCTCTGTGGTTTTCTACCCAGTAATCGGTAGATGTAATCCCCCCTTTGTTGGTTATCTTTACCCAGTAACCGGTATTGATATTCCTTCGTTTTGAGTATACCACCCAGTAACCGGTGATATATCTCCTGGATAATTGCTCTTATCAAGCAATTCATCCCAGCGAGTCATCTTTCATTTACCCTTGTTCGGTAATGATTGTTTCTCCTTCTGATTGGTCATCATTTTATACCCAATACCCGGTCCCGATGTTCTTTCTTTTCGGTTGATTTATCCTTTATTAACCTGTAGCGGTGTATTCGTCACTTTATGATTTATTGACTAAATCAAAAGCAAAGCATACAAAGATAGAGTCGCCACCGCACTTTTATTTATCCAAAGGAATGGCTAAAAAGCGAACAAAAGCCTAAGAAGTTTTACACATAGAAAACTAATAAAAAAGGTACAGAGATCTGGGTAAGGGGGTAATTATGCAAAGGGAAGGTGTTAGGCACCCAAAGCATCCTAGGTACTCCTTGGGAACCCTTTTCACAAATTGTTGCAAAAGATATTGTTTATGAAACATTTATTGTGCAAACATTGATTGGGAGGATGAGAAAAGAATATACAATTTTTATTATTTTTGTGTTTGAACGGATGAACCCGTTGCCTACGGACCTTTTCGTGAAAGATAAGGATAAAAACGCCGTAGTTCGGCTAAAAGATTTCCAAAAATATGAGTGGATTGATTTTAAACAGAAGCCCTAAGTTCTTTCATTATCCACGGGAGAAAACTCAACCTATACAACCATAAGTCCACCATGTGAGAACAGCTTCAACTTGCTAGTGAGGGACCATGCCCTATAATAAGCAAGGAAGTCTTACAATTCAATCACTAAGGACAAAAGGCGAGATTCACATCAACCACTAAGATAATTGAGATCTATGGCTAATGTATGAAAACTTATCAAGAAGTGGACTTGAGCCACAAAACAATTGAGTGAGTGAAATTAACCAATTATGAGTATTCACAAAAATGAAGTCAAAGTTGACATTAAATTCAATTCAGAAGAAGTATTGTGAAAATGAAGTTTGAAAAATCAGAGGCTTAAGGCCTAGGTTTCTAGTTTTAAAACAAGTGAAAATGTTTGCACAAAAGTTTTCTAGTTTGGGTTAACGTGCAAATGGAGGTTATAAAGAAACAAAAAGGATAGGGGTTAAGGGATGCAAAATTTCTTAATTGTTCACCTCTTGAGATATGTAGATGATCCAAGTGATTCCTTTGGAAAAGGCAACAAGCAAATAACAGGTAAACCATGTAACAGAAAAAGGCAACATAAATGGATATTAGCTGCCAATCAATGGACTTACACTAGTCTCACAAAACAAATAAAACATGGATACCAGATGCCAATCTATGGACTTACACTAATCTCACAAAAGAAAACATGGAAACCAGATACCAATCAATGGATTTACACTAGCCTCACAAAACAAAGATGGATACCAGATGCCAATCAATGGACTTACACTAGTCTCACAAAGCAAAGAAAACAAATGTAATAAGCAAAAGGAAACAAGTTGCCAATAAATGGTCTTACACTCGATTCCAAGGAAAGGAATGCCAATTAATGGTCTTAGTTCCAAATCCTACCAGATCACAGGAAACAACTGCCAATAAATGGACTTACAATTGACTCCTCAATGGCCAAAACAAAATGTCACAAAGTATGAAACAATGATCATGAAATGATATACAGTTAATGCTCAAAGATGAAAACAATGCACAGAGGCACACACAAACAACTATGCACATATAGGCAAACAAGCCAACAAGCAATCAGTTAGCACACACTATACACATTCAATGGGCTCAAGCAAGGTTAGGCTTTAGAAACAAGCCAACTGGAATGGGGTGTTTTGAGCTCTTAACCCTAACATTGAGAGTTAGGGTGAAGCAGATGAAATGGAGATGAGGGTTATGCCTCATAGCTCTTATCCCTGGCCTGGGAGAGCTTTAAACAATAGAAAGTGTGGGAGTTCATAATGTAGGAACTCTTCTCCACATATGATTGACTCTATAAGATCTTGGGTTCTTATTCACAATGCATCAACACATGGTGTGAGCAAAGTGAATGACACAACAGAATAGCAGGGGATGGATTACACATCCCTTTTATCTGCCAATTGCATCTTAAGAGGACTTTACCTGCTTGGCACAAAATTAAACAAACAAAAACATAGCCTCTTAAGGAGGGCTTCAGACAGGTGCCTGCCAATAACAGCAGGTCTTCCAGACTACATGAAGAATAGGGATTATACCTAAGTGGTATGCCAACCACAAGCAAAAGCAAAGCAAAGTTCAAATTAACTTAAAGCAACTTAGGTACCTGTGGAAACAACTAAACAAATCAGTACAATACTCAGACAAACAGACAATAGTCAATAACAAACAGACAATCCCAATGTACAACACATAAGCCATAAGGCAAACTCAAGTGAATTATCTTCAACCTACAAAACAGCAAATGTTAGCAATCAATAGCAAATATCAACATTCAAATGGTGAAGCACCATTAACCATGGAATTTGGATGCTTGAACCTGAAATTCAAAGCTCACATGTAAGTACAAACCACTAGGTCAAAGCCTAGGGTCAAAGGTGAAGAAAAAATTCAAAACAGGAGCTGAAATTCAACACAATGCAACTTCAAACACATATTAACATGTCCTAAAAAAGATCACATCAAAATCATCAAGCAAAAGCATGTCATGTGCAAAGGAAGTCAAAGACAATTTCAAAGCTCACATATGATCATCATGAATGAAAATTCCAAATCAAAACAGAAATGATTCAAATAATTCTGGAAAAATTCATGAGCATTCAACACATTCAACATGATCAATATACAAAGAAACAGAATCAATAGAGATCAATTGGCATGGAAATTAAATTGCACAAGTTAAACAGCCAAATGTGTGACACAAATTGTCACACCATGCAAACATGTGCATAAAACAGAAATGGTAAATGAGAAAAATACCAAACCGAGCCTAAAACATCCATCAATGTGTCTAGAATCATCATGTAAAATTTCATGTCCGTTGGATTAAAATCAAGCATTTCACAATAGAAAGAGCAAGGCAAGGTCATAAGTGTACATATGATCACAAAGTCTAGCACAATCCAAAATCCAGCCATGCACAACTTCAAAATTTAACATCATTAAATTCTAGACATCCTAAGGATCAAGTAGCAAAAAAACCAGGCATTTTTTGGATCATTTTTCAATTTGTTATGATTTTTTAAAGTTGGCATAAAAAATTTGAAACAAAAAATGATCATAGCACATGGAAATGGAGGGAAAGCATATAATTGATGAACATATTTGAAAAATGCGCTCGCCAGGGATCGATCCAGGTAACAATTCAAATGTGAGTGCGTGCTATGTGAAACGATGCCGTTTCACCTATAAACCCTAGCCAAGCATAATTGGACGCAAAACCGTCACTAGGCCGTCGCTACTTCGTCTTCTCCATGAAGACGAAGATGAACAGTGGAGAGCTTCATACGCGTTTTCCAGAAATTTCCAGAAATCCAAAACAAGTACATCATCATGCAGCATATTCAATGGAGATCATAGATCAACAAACATCTAAACTTAATTCAACATAACAAGAGAGAATCGATAGAAAACATTTTGATGCATCAAACTTTAATCACACATATCTCAGTCAATAATGCATCAATTCACACGATTTTTAGCTCAGAATCATCAGCAAGCATAGATCTACAAGAATATGGCAATGAATTACAAAATTAAGAGAGTCGAAACTTGACCTCTTGAAGAGCGGAATCTTGGAAATGCACGATCCACAGCTTGTAATGATCCAAATCCAATCTACAATGTTTGAAATGATGTTTGATAAAGAAATTGAAGCTTGGCAGGTGCTGGATCTAGCTCAAAACAGAATTTCCATCTTCATCTTCATGAGCTTGCTACACTTGATTCTTGCACGAATTCACCAATTCAAAGCTTGATCTGCACAAAATCAAAGCCAAGGAATCAGAATATGGAAAGAAATTGCAATGTTATGAAGAGAAAATTTGAATTATGAATGAGAGAAAATTTTGGAGGGAGAGAGAATTTGGATCTTGAAATGTGAAAAAATGATTAACCTCCCTCAAATTCTGTTAGATTTAGGTATTTATATGAAGCCCTAATCAACTTGTTAATCCATACTTAATTTGGTTAATGGAAATAAAGTGTTTTGCAAATTTTCAAAAAGTGCATGGTGCATGTAGTAAACCCACGTGAACAGTACCATTCCCTTGGTCAATTACACTTAAAATCCTTTTTTAAACCCAATGGCAATGGTAGAAAGTTCCCATGATGCACCATTTTTGAATTTTGTAATTTCCCTCCAAAAAAGGCATCGATTAACAAATGATTATGTGATGAGATTTTATGTAATGTGATGCATGATTTGGAAATTAGAGGTCAAGAGAAGAATATTGCAAGAAGAGCCACTCATTTTGGAGCTTTGGTTCAAAAGTTATGCTCATTTGAGGTTTCAAGCATCCTTGGCAATGATTTGATCATATCTCCTCACCCACACATCAGATGCTCATGATCTTGGACATTTTGGAAATGGGAGAGAGAGATCTTAAACTTTCATGTTGGATAAAATTTCATTTTAAACTTCTTTGATGTTGGAAAGTTGAGTTGAAGTTGGATCAAAAACTTACCATTTTTGGAAAATTGGAATTATAGGTCACTTTCCATTTTTGGAATCTTTTGACTTGACTTCAAATTCTTCAACCTTGATCTTTGAAATGATGAATAGGCATGATTTGGACATGAATGGGATGAAGGCACTCAATTTCCACACTCAAAATCTATAGTTGACTTTTCAGTTGACTGTATAGGTCCTTAGATGACTTGAAAATGTCCTGATGAATTTGGGGCCTCAACCACTTGGGAATTTGCTCCACAATGAACCTATAGCTCACATGAGTTCCATGAAATGATCACATGATTCATATCTCAAGAAAATACCATCTGCTCTTTGTACCATGAATTCACCTGATGCCTTGACCTGTTGACTGCTTAAGCTGCAAGTAACAAAGGTTAATGACATATTTTTGTACATTTTTGGTTAGTGATTAAAAGAAAAGCAAATATATACAAATGCAAGCAATGCTTGGTGATCAAGAACCACTCTCAAAGAAAGATCCCACCCACAGGGAAGGGAGCAAGGTGTCCAATGATCCTTGAGGCAATGCAATGTTATAATATGATGCCATGAGGGATCTTAGGGCCAAAATTGGGGTCTTACAGATGCCCCTATTTAAGGTCATTCTAGCCGGAGAAGTGAAGGTTAAAATCTTCATCTCGACGCGGTAGAATGGGCTTAAATAACAGTAATGAGACAAATTTTGGTCCCTAAGAGACCTCATGATGCAAATGTATGCATGTAAAGCAAATAAACTCTGTGGGGGAATACTGGTCCACAAAGAAGAAAAGACGATCCATCGGAGTAATACACTCACCAGGAACAGAGACTCTAACAGGACTCTTATGGGGGATAAGAAAGAGAAATGCGTGAGCAGGACACGACTGGACTGGAGACTTTACTAGGAAGCAAAGGACTCAAACTGGGGAAAGAGTTCCAAAAGGGACAAATCCAATGGAAAGACTCGAGCTGACTCAAAAATACGTGTATTGGGGAAAATGCCAACACAGCACAACTATCCACAAAGGATACTTCGGATAAAAAATCTGGATTCGGACTGGGGAAAAGATTCACACAGAACCTCCCTGCCGGGGAAAAATTGCATATATTTGGGAAAACGCCAATACAGCGAAAGGGTAAAAACACAACAGAAATACTCCACCGGGGAATGTCTAACAAAGAGACTCTCCTGGGGAAAACAACAAGGGTGAGGTGTTACCGGTTACTGGGTAACAAACTCAAAGAGACATGTGATCTAAACACCGGTTACTGGGGGAAAGAACAACAAGCTCAGGAAGAATGAATATCTGAGACCGGTATAAGGGTGAGAGATATCAATCAACCAAACACCTGAGAAAGACCTGAAAAAGGTACATCAACTCAGGAAAATCTGACTCCACAGGGGACCAAGGTCATAATAGGGAGCAGAAAGGAAGGAACACCAGGGATACCGGTGACTGGGTATATAATAGGTGACCGACCAAAGCGTGAATTGGTATATATGCCAAAACACTCATCATCCGAAAGGAGGGCTTGAAAAAGCAAATCGACTTACAGGATGGATATTCGACTCCGCAACGGGAAGGACAAAAGGCTTCAACCAAAGAGTGCATGAGATATATTATCCATTACCGTCAGAACGTGGATAGCATACTCGCATGAGATATATTATCTATTACCGTCAGAACGTAGATAATATACTCGCGCGGAAGGAGCACCAGGGATACCGGTTACTGGGTATATAATAGGTGACCGACCGAAAAGAGAAACAATCGTTACCAACAACAACAGGGTAGATGAAAGATAACTCACAGGGGATAAATTGCAAGCATCCGGCAATTATCCATGAAACATATCACCGGTTACTGGGAGATACGCTCAAAAAAGGGGAAGAAATGAACATTCGATTCCACAAAGGGAACACGAATCTTACTCGACTGGGGAAACACAAAAGGCTTCGACTGAAGAGTGCATGAGATATATTATCCATTACCGTCAGAACGTGGATAATACACTCGCATGGAAGATTATCCACAACCGGTTACTGGGTTAATAAAGGATAAATCGACCGAAAAGAAAGGCATCGGGATACCAAAACTAGGTATATAATGATGACCGATCAAAGGGAGCAACAATCATTACCGACAAAAGAGTAAATGAAAGAGAACTCACAGGGGATGCACTGATAAACAATCAATGATCCTGGGAACAAGTCACTGGAAAACGGTGAAAAGACCCGCTGAGGATAAAATTGCTAGCATCCGGCAATTATCCACAAAAAACATGTTGGGGATACAATTGCTTACTCTGAGCAATTACCCAGACAAGGGAATATCAACATCGAATACTGGATGAGGATAACCAACAAGACTAACCATCATCGGTTAAGATGAACAACAAGGTTAACTCTGCAAAGGGGAGAACAAAGGATTTATAACTACCGAATACTGGGTAGAAGACCCAAGACTCTGGCTGAGGAAACAAGAGGTTTACCGCTACCGACTACTGGGTAGAAAACCAAAGACTCAGCTGAGGATAAAATTGCTAGCATACGGCAATTATCCACAAGAAAGCACAGACTCCACTAGGGAGACAACAACAACATATAGGATTTACAACTACCGAATACTGGGTAGAAGACCGCAAAATCCACCATCAACTAGGATGAACCACAAAGGTTACCTCTGCTAGGGGAAACGAGATAGGACTTACAACTACCGGTTACTGGGTAGAGGGCCAAAACTCTGATGAGGATACAAAAAGTAGGGTTTACAACTACCGAATACGGGGTAGAAAACCATAACCTCTGCGTGGGGAGTGAAAGAATCACGACTCCGCACGGGGAACAACAAATAGGGTTTATAACTACCAGTTACTGGGTAGAAAACCACAAAACTGCTGGAGAGCAAGAAAATATAGGATTTACAACTACCGAATATTGGGTAGAAAACCAACAACTCTTGCTTAGGAACAAAAAGTTCACAACCACAGATTCCACAAAAGGAAAAAAGGTATATAGGATTTACAACTACCGGTTACTGGGTAGAAAACCACAAAAATAGGACTTATAACTACCGGTTACTGGGTAGAGGCCCAAACCGCGCTGGGGATAAAATGAACTATTGCCGGTTACTAGGCAATTTATTCATTTATTCCACAGGGAAGCACAGGAGACAGTTGAAAAAAGGCCAATTCAGGATCAATCCAAAAAGGCAAACCGAATCAAGACTCGTCCTAATGAGGATATAACTCAATAGGGAAAACCCATCCTAATATATGTGTTGGGAGGAAACGGAAACAACCGTCATCCACGAGGATATATCTCAGTGGGGAACTGCAGAAGGAAAGACAGACACTTTCTGCTTATGGGGCTGACTCTATATTGAGAGATTAAACACCCGACATCTGTTTGGGGAGATCTTCTGGAGAGATCTATATCACCATTTAGCAGGAGACAACAAACAAAAGATATATGGCAAAAATGCAACATGAATATCTTAATGTTGAAAGTATGCATGAATATGCGTGATTTATGTTTGATGAATGCCGACAAAACAGACATTTCTAACACGAACAGGTCCAGGAATCAAAAATCCGGTACTACACTTCCAGAGGAAAAAAAAACCAAGAAATCCAACTGAAAAGCCAATCTGCTGGAGATCTGAATGCTAAAAAGCAAAGATCTGCTGGGAAAATCAGAGATATCAAAGAAATCACAAAATCTCTAAGTGATGGATCATCAGTTAACCCAACTAGGGATCAGAAGTTTACAACAGGCGGAAACTGCCACGAAAGCAACTCTGCTGGGGAAGTGGAGAAATCACGAGATTTCTGCAGGGGGATCATCAGTCTCGACTGAGAAAAGGAGCTCACTGCACGGGTGATAACTGTCGAAGAAAACAGAACACACAAGTAGAATTTGGCTGCACAAGCCACTCTACTGGGGATATTGTCAGCAACTCCATTGGGGATAAATCCACTGAGAGAAAATAGATCACACAAGTAGATTCTGCCATACAAGCCACTCTACTGGGGATCAAAAGCATCCAGAAATCAACCAAATCTCTGCAGGGGAGAAAACCATCACAGATACAATCCACCACACCACAAGTCTACTGGGGATTTATCTGAGGCAGAGAAGGAGAACCGGGGATCCACCACCAAATACCAAACCTTCCAAAAGGAAACCACAACTGCCGAGGAGGAAAGAATCACTGCTCTGCTGAAGGGAGGAGAGGTAAAAACCTCAACAAGCACCCTGATGGGGAGAGATAGCATAGGTGAAGTACATCATACCAACAACTCCGCTGGCGACTTCACTGAGGAAAATGACGAAGTACTGGGATGTCAATCCACCAACTACCGAATCTTCCAAAAGGAAAGTGTAGCACCTCAAATTTGCACCTCCCATTTTGTACATACATTTTCATCTTAGGTCATTAGCATTGTATTGTCCATTGCATAGTTCATCAGTTCATCAGTCAAGACAGGTCAGGAGGTTCAGTGGTGCAAGCAAGCAAGTGCATTTTCCATGGAAGCAAAGCCCTAGGGTTGGTTCAATGAGTTCATGTGACCTAGGGATCATTTTGAAGAGGTTTGGCCAAAGGTTGGAGGTTCAAAGCTCATCAGTCAAGATGCAATTCATCTGAAACCCTAGAAAGTCAACCAAAGTCAACTGTCAGTTCAATCATGGATTTGGAGGTGGGAGATGGTTAGAGAGGCCTCATTCATGTCCATACAAGTCTCATTTGACATTTCAAACATCAACAATGAAGAATTTGAGGTCAGATGAAAAGTTTCCAAAAATAGTAAGTGACCTGTAATTTGAAATTGCCAAAAATGGAAAGGTTTTCTCCTCAAGATTACATCATCAATCAAGCTTCAAATGAAATTTTGTCCAACATGAAAGTTGAAGATCTTGCTCTCCCATTTCCAAAAAGTCCAAGATCATGAATTTCTCATGTATGGTTGAGAAGATATGGATCAAACATGGCCAAGTGAATTTGAACTTCAAACATGCATAACTTTCAAACCATAAGGCCAAATGAAGTGGTTCTTTTTGCAACATTCATGTCTTGACATGGACTATCCAAATCATGCATCATATGCCATGCATTTCCATCACATAAACATTTGGTTTTTCATTTGAATTTTGGAGGGAAAGTTCAAATTCAAAAATGAAGCATTGTTTTCACATTCCATCACTTGCATTTGGCTCCAAATTGGTTTTTCAAGTGATTTCCAAGGCAAAACGTGCACTGTTCCATTGGTAATATCATGCATAAGGTGCATTATCAAATTTTGCATTACACCTTTATTCTCACTAATCCACTCACCATTTGGTTAAGCATGATTAACAACATCATTAACAGAGCATATATATACCTAATCCTAACAGATTTCTGCATTATCAACATCACATTTTCAGATCTAAAATTTTCTTCAAATTTTCTCTCTCAAACTTTTGCAATTTTCTTCAAACCAATTCATCATCCATTGATCAAATCATCATCTGGAAGGATTATGGCGCATGTTTGAAGCAAGAACCATCACAATTCCTGCAGATTTGAAGCAGCTCGAAGCTTACACCCATCCATGGCAGTTGGAAATTCTGGAAAGATCAAGCACAATTAACCTTCGAACTTTCCTCCATTCAATCATACAAGAGCTAAGGATCATCTGTTTGAGCTGTTCAAAGCCTGAATCCAGCTGTTCCACTTCTGTATCTTCATCAAGGTCAGAAATTGACTTCCATAATTCATGAAATTGTTAGGTGATTATGATAGATCTCTGAACACTGAGTAAATTGAGCTTTGAATCACTGATTTCCATGCAGTATTGTGTTAGTTATGCTGATCTAAAGTTTGACATATGAATGTTCTTAGCTTCGATTTGTTCATGATATATGGAA
This sequence comes from Lathyrus oleraceus, assembly GCF_024323335.1. Classification (NCBI taxonomy): domain Eukaryota; kingdom Viridiplantae; phylum Streptophyta; class Magnoliopsida; order Fabales; family Fabaceae; genus Lathyrus; species Lathyrus oleraceus. Next base: position 348,722,162 of record NC_066584.1, on the reverse strand, counting down.
TTAGGTTAAATCATGCTTGGATTAGTGTTGTACGTTGAAAGATGAACGCATTGATGTGGTTGTTTTTAATTTCTGAGACATTTGTTCATCATCCATGATGAACATGATGAAGATGCTAGGGTTGCGTTTCCAGAACCCTGTTTGATTCATTGCATCGCGTTTCTGTTATGCTGCATGTGTTTTTGGAATACTCCACATGTATTGGTCCAGCGTGGCAATTTGATTGGCCATGAGCGCTTGAGTGTGCCACATAAGTTAAGTGAAACGGCGCGTTTCACTAACTAGCGCCTCATTTCAAACTTTGCCACCCTTCGATTCTGGCTGAGGACAAGTTCCAATATGCCTTTTACATTTTATTTCATTTTCTTCATCCATTCATACTACGCTTCATCATGTTTTTTAATTTTTTCTTTCACTTTAAAAAATCATAACTAAATGATTAATGATCCAAAAAACATGAGGATTTTTGCATTGTTTTCCTTATTATGTCTAGTTTTTTTTCATTATGTTTCCAGAAATTGTGCTCGGATGGAAATTTATTTGGCCTAGGGTTTGTGTGCATGTATCATATCTTGTACCTTGCTTGCCATATCTCTTGTGAAATGATGAGTTTTAATTCAATGCTTTTGAAATTTGACATGTTTAAACTAGACATCTTGCTGGATATTTTGGTGTTGAGTTTGCAATTTTATCATTTGTGGTTGATGAGTTATGATCTGGTTAATATAGGTGTGACAATGTGTGTCACACCTTTGCTTGCTCAACTTGTTTAATTTCTTTGCCATGCCAAATAAATTCCAATTGATGTGATTTTTTGCACGATGCTTCTTATGGATGTTGTGATTGATCATGAATTTTCTTGGAATTTTTAGATTCATTTCTGATTTGTTTGAGATTTTTCTTTCTGGATTGTCATTTGTGAGCCTTTGAATGGTCTTGAACTTCAATGATTTGTGAAATGATGGTTGTTTATCCTATGAATGTGAAATTTTGCACATTGTTTATAGACATATTGAACTTTATTGTGGCTTTGGTTTGAGGTCTTTATCATTTGCCAATTTTGTTTTAGGCTTGTGCGAAGTTGATGTATCAAATTGTGTCCCATTTGAGCTTGTTTTGGTTGCCTTAACTTGATGAATTTGATTGCCATGCCTAATGTTGCTCAATTGCTCTAATTTTTTGTGTGATGACCATGTTGTGTGCTCTGTTTAGCCATGATCTTTCTTGAGATTTATTGAATCATTTTTGAATTGATGTGCATTTGTTCATTCTGTTGCCTCAATGTGCTTTCAACTTGCATGCCTTGCCATGATTGGTTTATGAAATGAATTTGGTTGATGCTATTGACATGAGAACTTTTGGATTGTGTTCTTAGTTGACTTAAGTTGATTCATGTCAATTTTCATGTTCTGTTTTGGATTATTTCTCCATCTTTGACCCTAGGCCTTGTCCTAGTGGTTTGTGCTTATGTTTGAGCTTTGTTTTCAGGATAAGAAGCACATGGCCATGAGGGGATTGATTCATTTGCTTGAGTTGGTTGATTGTGTGATGTTGACTAATCTTGACTTATTTTGTAGGTTGATGTTAGCTCATTTGAGTTTGAGCTTGTGCATTGCACATTGTTGCATTGCTTGTTTGACTATGTCTGTTGACTGTTGACCATTGGTTGTCTGTTTGACTTCTTGAGTTGTGTACTGATTAAGTTAGATTGTTTTCAGGTACATTAGTTGCTTAAGTTCATTGTGAACTTACTTTTGCTTTGCTTGGTTGCTTAAGCATTGAGTTATAACTTCTCTGACTTCATGTAGTCTGGAAGACCTGTCCTGTTACTTGGGCAGGCACCTGTCTGAAGCCCTCCTTAAGAGGCGATGCTTGTGTTTGTTTATCTTTATGCCAAGCAGGAAAAGACCTCTATGAGGCAATTGGCAGATACAAGAGATGTGCAATCCATCTCCTGCTATTCAGTGTGTCATCCCTTTGCTCACACACCTTGTGTTGATGCATTGTGGATATTAACCCAAGATCTTTGTTGAGTCAGTCACATGTGGAGAAGAGTTCCAACTTTCTGAACTCCCACACTTTCATTTGTCTGAAGCTCTCCCAAGCCAGGGATAAGAGTTGTGAGGTCTTACCCTCACTTCCCATTTCATCTGCTTCACCCTAACTCTCAATATTAGGGTTAAGTGTAGGTGTTTAATTGGCTGCATTATATGGTAAAACACTAATGTCTTGACTGATGTCATGACATGTATGTGTGACTACATTGTAGTTACTGCAGGACTAGCTAACACAGGATTTATTGAATGTCAAACTGGATGCGGTGACATTCATACCTGTCAACAGATACTAAGGAATAGAACAGCAGGAGTTCTGTTAGAACTTAGTATTCATTTGCAGTCTGGTTATCAAGGAAGAACCAGACCTGGCATAAGGCCTACTGACTGAATGTCAAACTGGATGTTATGACATTCATCATTGAAAGCAGCTGCTGAAGATTAGACAGAGTGGTGTTCTGTTATACTTCAGCATGTAACTTAGTTTGTTCTTCAAGAGAATAACAGAACTAACTTAAGGCCAAATGTGTAAATGTTAAGTTGGACACTTTGACACTTATTAATGTAAGCTGTTACTGTAGTATGGTCATTTTGATCATGTACAGGTCAGCAAAATTGTACAGTCTGTTTTCTGAAAAAACAGACTCAGCATATGGACCTTGATGTCAAGTTGAATGTCGTGACATTCATTCCTGACAGCATATGCTATATTGTAGGTTGTTCAGTTTTCTGTTTCAGCATTTCTTGGGCTATTCTTCAGGAAGTCAACAGCTTAGAGAAAATCCAGGAAACCAACAACCAAGCTACAATTAAGGAACCTAACAAATAGCCTATTTGTTAGCACACTAATATGTGGAAATTAGTTAGAATCCTATGTGGCATTATTTGTGGAGGTCTTGAGATATTTTAGTAACTAAATGTGGAGATATTTTAGGAACTAAATATGGAGATATTTTAGGAACTAAATATGGAGATATTTTAGGAACTAAAGGATTGAAGACCTTGTTTGTAGCAGAAAGTTTCTGCTGATGTTGTAACAGCAAAGGAAAGTTTGCTGCGATTTCTGAAGGCCCAAATCCACTTGGGTGATTAGATTATAAATAGCTGATTGTAATCTGGTCTTTGTAAGCCTCCTAGAATGAAAATTTAGGGGTGTGTGTAAGGTAAACCTCCCAACCTGTGGGATGGTTACCATGTGTTTCTCAGTGGTAAAAGCTGAGAGTTTTTGTAACTCAAGCCTGTAGGCAAGAGTGATTATGTGCTTGAACGAAGTTGTGAAGCAAGTTCAAGTTGGTTAGCATTACGTTGTGATTGTAGTGATAGGAATGGAAATTGGAGGTTTCTATCTAGGAGTTCCTAGGTATAGATTGCATTGGGTAGGGATTAAGTGATAAGTTGTAAACGGGTGAGTTTAGCTTTGAATTGATACTACTAATAGTGGATCTTCTTCCTGGCTTGGTATGCCCCCAGACGTAGGTGATGTTGCACCGAACTGGGTTAACAATTACTTGTGTTTTTACCTTTTGCATGTTATAATTTTGTCAGTTATAAAATAAGGTAAACCTGTAATGCTGTAACAGATGATGTTCAAATCAATGTTGAGACATCATGCTGATAACTATGGAAGAAAACAACAGAAGTGAGTGCTAGGTATGATTTCTGTTGAGTCTTTCTTCCTGAAGCACAGAACCAGGGGTTCATACATTCTAGAGTGACATAGAATGAGATGTAGTGACATCTGTGAACCTGTGCATATTAGTACAGTGGTTAATAACTATCTTGCTGTATTAGTTACAATGTTAGATCAGATGTCATAACATCTGAATTCTGACTACACCAGAATTTCAATTGGTATCAGAGCAGGCATCCTGTTCTGCTTCTGGATGAGATCCATGGGTGATACTTTCTGGTATCTTGCAAGGAGTTATGTTAGTACTGATGCTGGAACCTGAGAAAGGTTCTGTAACTTCCCTGAATGGTCCCTTGAAGTAGGTGGATGGACTGTTCATGACAGGAATGGTGTGTACCTGTCTCTGGAGGGTGGCAATTGGCCTGTGTGTGGGACAGCTGTGCCAGTATTGAATCACATTCAAACTTGGTATGGTCTTGGAGGCTGATCTGGTGAAGTGTGTGTTCATAGGTTGAGTTGTATTATGATTTTCGCTGCATAATACCTGGCAAAACTCAAACTCTGATGTTGTTTCCCCTCATGTGGATGAAAGGCTGCTGTGTTCAAGATCTCATCATAATCTACTGAAGATGTCAAAGATACTTGAGTCTCCTCAAGTCTACTCATCATGACGTTCTCACTTCAGGATGGTAAGAGTCACTTAATCACTGATTCTCTTACTCTCTTGAGTAGTGTATATGAAGACCTTGAAGACCTTCAAGGAAGGTTTGTTCCAAGGAGGTGGGACTAATGTTCTATGCGATGTTAGAACATGTTATTCAACAAGTATGCAGCTACTGGTTGAAGAGCAGATGTTTTTAGGGTTCAAACAAAGGGATAATTCTGTTTGGAACCTACTCCTGACCTGGAAGAGGAGACATCTGTGTGTGCTAAGTTGACAAGAGCAGGGTCAACTGGGTGTGTGCTCAAGAAGGTCATCCTTAGAAGTTGAGCTGGTTGAGATGTGACATTGTGCAATCTCCTGCTGTTAGGCAACTTCCTGCAGTTTGATCAGGATTGGATAGTTGTTCCCTGAAGTACTATGGTGTGTTGGAAGACAAGTCTCCTGGATGTTAGCAGTCAATAATGGGGTAACCTGATTGTGATATCATTTAAGGGGGTTGGAACCATGAATCTTGTTATTCAAACACCACGTTCAGAAGTGGCAGTTCTTACTAGGAGTGAGAATATGAAGATTCAGAGGTTGGTTGAGGTAATATGCTCTGGCAATGCATATCTACTATTGACTGGTGTTGTTTATCTCACTAGTACTTACGGTCAGCTGAAGTCTGATTGGTGTGATTGGAGGAGTTAGTTGCCACTGGTAAGGGATGGTGGATGTCATGTTGAGACATTTGTGTACAATGCATGGATATTGGTGTGGAGTTTCCATGATTGTTAAGTTGAGGGGGAGTCTTGGTTAACCTCCTCAAGTCTGGTCAGCCTAGGGTCTGGTTGGCTGTTAACCTGTGTCACATGGGTTCTGGTGGTTGTGTGACACATTTGCAAGGAAGAATTCATCTCTCTCATTCCTAAGGGTGAATTTAATCTGGGAAGACTTTCAAAATTGTCTAGGTGCTTGCAAGCAGAAGATGTTGACACAAGAAGAGTACTTTCAAAGTATTCTTATGGTGGAAGTATCTGAAAGGAAAATTGGGAAAGGATTTAAGATCAATGTCTGCTTGTGCCAAGTACAAGTGGGTAATTGATTATCCTTGGAGCTCAAGATAACGGATGTTCTTAAAGATGTTGGAACATCACTTCTTCAAGACCCTGTGCAAAATCACAGGAAGGATAGTACATTGGCTTATGATCTATCTCTTTGGTGGCAGCAAAAGCATATGATCTCTGAAATGGTTTCCTGGCAAGAAACATGTTCAGCCTTGGGATGTACAAGAAGAAGAAGACATCATAGTCTTGATGGTGGTTACTTGGATCAGTTTATTTCTGATCTAGGTAAGGAAGTGCATTAGCTTATGCACACTGTGGAGTCAAGAACAAGTGGCAGCAGTCTTGACATCATGGAAACAGCCTTGCCTTAGGATGTGGAATCCTTGGTAGAGCTGAAGGGTTAGTTTCTAACTGGTCCTTCTGAAGACTCATACATCAGAGTGTCTGATGTCTTTGGAGAAGAAGCAGGGATTCATCAAGGTGTGAGCTTGGATGACTTAACTGCAAACGTGCAGGATGGAGGTTGTTTACTCAAACTTGGTTCTACAATCAAGTCTATGAGAACATTGAACTCTTGTTCTGTGAAGGGAGGAAGTTCTTTCAAGTGGCAGAAGAAGGAGCTGAATTCAACAGCTGGATGTCAAAACACAATGTTGTGACATTTGGTTCAACATCAGATTCTTAGTTGGTGAAGTGGCACATCAACTTGAGATAGAAAGGTCTACAGGGTTGTAGATTGGATACTTCAAAAAGCTTGAAGTTCAAGTCTCACTTGGAAGGTCAGAATATCTTTGGGAGAAGTCTGATAAACTTGGGGAGGTCAAAAAGCAGCATTTGACCTTTTCATATGAGGATTCATGAAGGAGGTAATCAACTAGTGGCATTTGGTCTATCTCAGGAGTGAGTTCGAAGAATCAAGATAATCCATATGGCAGCTGATTATTCTTGAGGAAAGTCTGAGACAAATTACTTTTGAGCAGAAAAGTAGTAAGTTGAAGACAAAAGGAGGTGTTTTCTATTCATCCCTTGGAGCTTGTGGTAGGAGTTCTGAGCTATCTATGGAAGATTATCTCTTGTAATGGGATGAAAATGTATATGTCCCAATGTATGTCTGGGTTCTTCTTGATCAACCCGGTGACTCAGTGATATCTGAAGACTATCAGATGGTGTGCCTTGTCCTGTTATGAAGGATGTCCCAGCTGATGTTAGAACATCTTGTGAAGTGGTCTTCTGTTCTGGTTAGAAGAGAGATTGACACAGAGTGTGAATGTGTTCAGCTAAGAGGGTTGAACAGAGGGTGTGCTCTTGAAGACATGAAGATGCGTCTTATGTTTTCCATTCATCAAGTGGTCTGGAGTCTCTTTGAATCAGGAAGTATGTGAAGGTCCAACTTTGGGATGTTGGATATGCCCATGTGTGATCTCCAAGCTTCAAGAGGAGAATGGGTTGTTCATGACAGGGGGAGTTCTGTCCTTGCACTGCAAGTAATCATCAAGCTTGTGGTCTATGTGTTCCCAGATAACAAGGTTTGGAAACCTGTTAGCTAGTGGGATAAAGTTGGTATGTGTCAAGGCTGAGTGAGCAGAAGAATGTCTGACCGGATGTCATGACAATATGGAAGCATATGCCAGTAGGACATTCTGGCTGGTACAGGTGCTGGAGTTACAGCAGCTGTTATTTGATGAATGCATAGATTTAGGGGGAGAAGAAGTACCCTTGTGCATGTGTGTATTACTAGTAGCCACAACTAGTAATTGTTTTTGCTCCTGCTGCTGACTAAACTACTATTATGTGGTTTAAACTGCTGATAGTTTGCCTTGTTAACAAAAAGGACAGAGTATTCACAAGATGTCATATGTGATGTCTTAACATAAGATATCTTATGTGCCTGCTGGAGTTCAAGAAAGTGCTCATGCAGGAGTGGATCAAGATGTCAGACTCAAAGTCTTGGAATCTGATATGGTTGTACCTACTGTAAAGCAAAAGTGGGTGATCACTTGATCGAAGCTGTGAAGCAAGATCAAGTGGATGTTAACTTGGTTGAAACTGTGAAGTAAAACCAAGTCTGGAACTCTGTCATTGTGCTCTGGCTATGTTGTTGGCTTTGGCAACATTTTTGACAAAAAGGGGGAGTAATAACCACCACTACCCCTGACAAACAGAGTGGGTCTCTACAACAGACTCTCATGACAGATCTGAAGATTCCCTCCCCTGCAGCAGCTGTGTGTTGAAGTTATATTTAACTTCTGTTTGTGTGCTGCTTTGTGAAGTTTTTATTTAACTTCCATGTGTGTGAGTGTGCTGGCACTCTAAGTGTATTAGCTAGTATTATTTCCTGCTAGGTGAGTGATTCCGCTGCTATGAACTCTGTTATGGGGATCAAAGTGTTTTAGCCAAAAATTTGCCAAAGGGGGAGTTTGTAGGTGTTTAATTGGCTGCATTATATGGTAAAACACTAATGTCTTGACTGATGTCATGACATGTATGTGTGACTACATTGTAGTTACTGCAGGACTAGCTAACACAGGATTTATTGAATGTCAAACTGGATGCGGTGACATTCATACCTGTCAACAGATACTAAGGAATAGAACAGCAGGAGTTCTGTTAGAACTTAGTATTCATTTGCAGTCTGGTTATCAAGGAAGAACCAGACCTGGCATAAGGCCTACTGACTGAATGTCAAACTGGATGTTATGACATTCATCATTGAAAGCAGCTGCTGAAGATTAGACAGAGTGGTGTTCTGTTATACTTCAGCATGTAACTTAGTTTGTTCTTCAAGAGAATAACAGAACTAACTTAAGGCCAAATGTGTAAATGTTAAGTTGGACACTTTGACACTTATTAATGTAAGCTGTTACTGTAGTATGGTCATTTTGATCATGTACAGGTCAGCAAAATTGTACAGTCTGTTTTCTGAAAAAATAGACTCAGCATATGGACCTTGATGTCAAGTTGAATGTCGTGACATTCATTCCTGACAGCATATGCTATATTGTAGGTTGTTCAGTTTTCTGTTTCAGCTTTTCTTGGGCTATTCTTCAGGAAGTCAACAGCTTAGAGAAAATCCAGGAAACCAACAACCAAGCTACAATTAAGGAACCTAACAAATAGCCTATTTGTTAGCACACTAATATGTGGAAATTAGTTAGAATCCTATGTGGCATTATTTGTGGAGGTCTTGAGATATTTTAGTAACTAAATGTGGAGATATTTTAGGAACTAAATATGGAGATATTTTAGGAACTAAATATGGAGATATTTTAGGAACTAAAGGATTGAAGACCTTGTTTGTAGCAGAAAGTTTCTGCTGATGTTGTAACAGCAAAGGAAAGTTTGCTGCGATTTCTGAAGGCCCAAATCCACTTGGGTGATTAGATTATAAATAGCTGATTGTAATCTGGTCTTTGTAAGCCTCCTAGAATGAAAATTTAGGGGTGTGTGTAAAGTAAACCTCCCAACCTGTGGGATGGTTACCATGTGTTTCTCAGTGGTAAAAGCTGAGAGTTTTTGTAACTCAAGCCTGTAGGCAAGAGTGATTATGTGCTTGAACGAAGCTGTGAAGCAAGTTCAAGTTGGTTAGCATTACATTGTGATTGTAGTGATAGGAATGGAAACTGGAGGTTTCTATCTAGGAGTTCCTAGGTATAGATTGCATTGGGTAGGGATTAAGTGATAAGTTGTAAACGGGTGAGTTTAGCTTTGAATTGATACTACTAATAGTGGATCTTCTTCCTGGCTTGGTATGCCCCCAGACGTAGGTGATGTTGCACCGAACTGGGTTAACAATTACTTGTGTTTTTACCTTTTGCATGTTATAATTTTGTCAGTTATAAAATAAGGTAAACCTGTAATGCTGTAACAGATGATGTTCAAATCAATGTTGAGACATCATGCTGATAACTATGGAAGAAAACAACAGAAGTGAGTGCTAGGTTTGATTTCTGTTGAGTCTTTCTTCCTGAAGCACAGAACCAGGGGTTCATACATTCTAGAGTGACATAGAATGAGATGTAGTGACATCTGTGAACCTGTGCATATTAGTACAGTGGTTAATAACTATCTTGCTGTATTAGTTACAATGTTAGATCAGATGTCATAACATCTGAATTCTGACTACACCAGAATTTCATTAAGAGCTAACTTCACCCGATTCCAGTTGGCTTGTGTTTCACAGCCTAACCTTGTGTGAGCCCACTTTGTTTGTATATAGTGTGTGCTAATTGTGTGAATGTTTGCTTTGCCTGTGTTGTTTAGGATAGCTTGCTCCCTGTGCAAGTTAGATAGCAACCTTAACTTAGGGATCGTATGCATGACAACTTCTAGGCTCGAGTCGTAGTCTCCCTAGTAGTTTGTGTCTCCCTTTGTATCTGGTTAGGCTAGTCCTTTGTCCCTGCGTAGGGGAACTACGTCGCCCTGATCTTCATACCAGATGAGGTACGTAGGCAGGAGATGAGCAGATCTCTCCGGGCGCCCTTTTTCTTTTTCAACCCCTGTGTGTGTGTTTGGAGTCCGACGTAAGTCCAGCGATTGGCAGTTGGTTTCCTGTGTCTTGTTTGCTTGTTGGAGTCTGACGTAAGTCCAGCGATTGGCAGTTGGTTTCCAGTGTGTGTTTGTTGGTTCGGAGTCTGATGTAAGTCCAGCGATTGGCATTTGGTTTCCATGTTTGCCTGTTTGTGTGGAGTCTGACGTAAGTCCAGCGATTGGCAGTCGGTTTCCCGTTTGTGTTTGTGTTTTGTTTGGCGTGTGTTAGCCGAGCTATGAGTGCTCTGATTCTTTCTCTGGTTAGAAAAGATACGTATGCATAGGATGCGACATCCTAGCGAGCACGTTTCCCCTGTCCCGAACTACGTCGACTCTGATGTCTGTGCCTGACAGACTACGTAGGCCCAGGATGCGATATCCTGCCGAGTTAGTTTCTTTTGTTTTCTGTGTCTCTTTCAGCCTTGTGTTTGATGTTTGTTTGAGCAGTGTTTAGCAACCTTTATCCTTCCTTTTGTGCGTGGATCCCGTCGAGTACGACGGATGCGTAGGGGTGCTAATACCTTCCCTTCGCATAACCGACTCCCGATCCCATCTCTCTTTGGTCGCGAGACCATGTCTTTTCCAGGTTTACTTCGAGCGTTTCCTTTCCCTCTTTGGGATAAATAACGCACGGTGGCGGCCTTGTTGTTTCGTTTTCCCGCCGGTTTTCGTGTAATGCGACAGCTGGCGACTCTGCTGGGGATTTAGAGAAGTTGACCTCCTGCTGGTCCATCTTCCCTAAGTGAGTCTCTCCTAGCGTTCTCTAGGTTAGGGTTTGGTTGCTTTTTTCTGTTTCATTTATTGCATTCATTTATTTATTGTTTGCATTTATGTTTGCATTTATGTTTGCATTTATGTTTGCATTCATTCATTTTCATATGTTCATCTGGCTGTGCTGTGTTGTCTCTCTTTTGAGGTGGGAGTTACATGAGGTAAAAGGCCCAATACCCAGGCTATGAGTGAAATCTAGGACACCTAGGAATAGAGTGATTCATGGGAAGCGGGTGATATTGCGCCACTTAGCGGAACATTGATGTCACGAGCAGTTCAGACTCTGATGGGGTATTATCGTTACATACTTCGGGTGTGTACATGATGATATTCTATGAAAGGGTTATATATGTTGCGTTTCTCTCAACCTTACCTTGGCCTAGATGACACCCGTGAGTGGGGAGGGAATGATCATTATTACAGGTACAGTTGGTGACTTGTCGGTGACTTGTTGGTGACTTGTGATCTTGTTGGTGACTATGGGTTCAGATGACAGTTTGTCAGATGACTTTGGGTTTCAGATGAATTGTGGTTCCGAGTTCAAGCCGAAGCTTTGATCCTGTGTTCCGAGATGCACAGCCGACCAGTCTTGTCTGCATCATTTGCATCATAGCATGTTTATTTTCAAAAAAAATATGCAATAAAAAAAGAATTGAAAAAAAAGGAAGAATGAGAAAAGAAAAAGAAAAAAGCTAATCTCTGCATGCATATCATTTCTCAGGTTCATTCAGGAGTTCGATTCACTGATAGAGATGGCAACAGTCCCAGATGTGAAGCGGAAGACTTGTTCCTACAGCTTTCATCGTGAGCCTTTGACGTCTCTGATAGAGTTGAGCAACCTTGTGACAGTGGTAATCAGAAGGGGTTTGTTGATCAGTATGGGGATATTCTGACATTGTTGAAGATGGTAGTTGATCCAGTGCCGTTGCAGACTCTTCTACAGTTCTACGACCCTGAGCTTTGTTGCTTCACCTTTCAGGATTATCAGTTGGCGCCTACTCTTGAGGAGTACTCCATTCTGATGAATGTCCCGATCAGATATCAGGTTCCTTTCTTGGACGTGCCTAAGGTGGTTGATTTCAGAGTTGTCCCAGAGCTCTCCATCTGGGTATCAAAGAAGTCAGTGATAATTGGAAGTCCAGTGGGGATGTTGTGGGTCTGCCTTTGAAGTTTCTGTTGAGAGTAGCTAAAGGAGAAGCAGAGAAGGGGAATTTGGGAGCTTTTCATGCTCAGTTGGCCATCATGATCTATGGAATTGTTTTGTTCCCGAGTATGCCCAACTTTGTGGACTATGCTGCAGTCAATATTTTTCTAGGAGGAAACCCGGTTCCTACTCTGTTAGCTGACACTTACTATGCTATTCACAATAGGCATGGTAAGGGTGGAGCTATCAGATGCTGTCTTCCGTTGTTGCTCAAATGGTTCTTGTCTCTCCTGCCAGTCAGTGGACCTTTTGTGGATGCTCAGAGCACTCGTAAGTGGACTCAGAGGGTTATGTCTCTTACTTCATATGATATCAGATGGCAGTCTTACCGGATGGATGTGCGTGATGTCATTATGAGTTGTGGAGATCCGTAATGTGCCACTTGTAGGGACTAAGGGTTGCATCAATTACAACCCGGTTCTTTCTCTTCGCCAGTTGGGGTTCGTGATGAATGGAAGACCACTTGACACTGAGATAGTTGAGAGTGTGTATTTTGAGAAGCGAAGTGACCCTGTTAGATTGGAGCAGATAGGAAGAGCTTGGAATTCTATTGGTGTTAAGGATGGAGCTGTCTTGGGGAAAAAGTTTGCCATTGCTATGCCCGACTACACGGAGTGGGTCAAGAAGAGAGTGGAAACTTTGTTGTTGCCCTATGATAGGATGAAGCCTTTGCAAGTGCAACCACCTTTGATCCTTGCTGAGAGCGTACCTGCTGAGCAGTACAAGCAAGCCCTGATGGAGAATCGCCGGATGAAGGAGAAAGAGCAAGATGCCCAGATGGAGTTGTACAAAGCCCAGGCTGATAGGTTGAATTTGACTCATCAACTCAGAGACATCCAGAGTATAGATGCTGGTGGAGTAAGGTGCAAGAAGAGATCTTATGAAGAGATGGAGAACTTGTTGAATGCAGAGCACCGAGAATGCTTGAGATTGCAGAGAGCTGAAGCCAACTATCAGAAGAAGATCAGAGACTTGGAGAAGCAACTCAGAGACAAAGATATCCAGTTGAAGAAGGAAGTTGACTTGAGACATACATCAGAGAACCAACTTGGAGGAGAAGTTGTAGAGCTCAGAAGACAGTTGAAGGAGAAGCTCACTCCCTTGCCAAAATGTTCAGAGTGTGACCTGTTGATAGACCAGTGTCACTATTTGAAGACACTCATTCCTCGAAGTCGTTTGTCTTAGCTTGTATTTCTGATGTTTATGTTGAGAATCACCCCCAGGCTTGTTGGGTGGGATTCGTTGTTGTACTCTGGTTACTTGGATCTTTGAATCTTTGTTGTATAATCCTGTTGCTCATATCTATAGATGAGTGGTTGTTGGTTTCACCTTTTACTCATTGCTCCTGTGTATGTTGTTCCTGTGCTTCTGTGTTGTTCTTGCAGCAGGTTGCCATCTTTCGAAGATGAATCAGGCTCTTTGAATGTCTGAGAAATGATCATATCATGTGCATCATATGCATTAGCATCATACTCATATCATTTTGTATAACAGGTGTTCTTGCTCGTGATTTCTCACTCTGGTTCCTGTGTGAGGCAAGATAGCTGATCAAAGACCGCATCGCTACTCAACCAGACTCAACCATCAGAGAAACATGGACCAGGTTCAGGCAGAACTAGCTGAGATGAGGGCAAACATGGCCCAGTTTATGACGATGATGCAAGGTGTTGTGCAAGGGCAAGAAGAGCTGCGTGCCTTAGCCCAAAGACAAGAGACCGTGATTCCGCAGTCCAACCGTGCTTCACCAGTGGGTGTACCCGTTCATGAGAATGTTACTGCTGCTGCTCCCTTCAACGACTATGCTGTGGGTGATGAGTTAAGGGGGATCAGAATCAACGGACAGCCTCTTGCTGCAGAGACTGTCAATGCCAGAGCTACCCGGGCTCCTGTTCGTCATCCTGCTCCGATTGTTGACAGACAAGAGGACATGTTCACTTTGCTGAGTGAAGATGATGAAGTTGTTGGAAGAGTCGAGGATAGGGATCATAAAGTTGATGCCCTTGCTGAGAAAATAAGAGCCATGGAATGTCAGCATTCCCTGGGTTTTGATGTGACCAACATGGGTCTGGTGGAGGGGTTGAGGATTCCCTACAAATTCAAGGCACCCTCTTTCGATAAATACAATGGTACTTATTGCCCTCGCACCCATGTGCAGGCGTATTATCGGAAAATATTTGCTTACACTGACGACGAGAAAATGTGGATGTACTTCTTCCAAGATAGCTTATCTGGGGCTTCCTTGGATTGGTACATGGAGCTTAAGAGAGATTCTATCCGCTGTTGGAGGGATCTGGGTGAGGCCTTCTTGAGGCAGTACAAACATAATATGGACATGGCGCCGAGCCGGACTCAGCTGTAGAGTCTTTGTCAGAAATCTGGCGAGAGCTTCAAGGAGTACGCCCAGAGGTGGCGTGAATTGGCTGCTAGAGTACAACCCCCTATGCTGGAGAGGGAGTTGACTGACATGTTTATTGGTACTCTACATGGTGTTTTCATGGACCGGATGGAAAGTTGCCCATTCGGTAGTTTTTCAGATGTGGTTATCTGTGGAGAGAGGACAGAGAGCTTGATTAAAGCTGGTAAAATTCAAGATGTTGGGTCCTCGTCTTCGAAGAAACCGTTCGCTGGGGCACCTCGTCGGAGAGAGGGTGAAACTAGTGCTGTGCAACATGGAAGAAGGGTTGTGAACAGAAATCAGTATCGTCATGTTACGGCTGTGACCATTCCAGCACCTCAACCTCGTCAACAACCGCAACAACAGAGGGTTCAACAACCGCCATAACAACAACAACATCATCGTCCGTATCAGCCGAGGCAGAGGATGCCTGATCGGCGTTTTGATCCTTTACCGATGACCTATGCTGAGTTGCTACCTGAGTTGCTCAGACTAGGGTTCGTTGAGTTGAGAACCATGGCACCATTGACAAAAATACCACCTGGGTATGATGCCAACGTGCGATGTGATTTCCATTCTGGTGCACCGGGACACCACATTGAGAACTGCAGAGCTTTTCATCATAAAGTCCAGGACCTAATTGACGCTAAAACTATCAATTTTGCTCCTGTACCGAATGTTGTAAATAACCCTATGCCACCGCATGGTGCACACCGAGTGAACATTATTGAAGAGGGAGAAGCTGAAGATCTCGTGATCAGTGTTGAAGATGTTCAGACTTCGCTGTCAGTTGTGAAGGATCAGTTGTTGAGTGGAGGTGTATTCCCGGGCTGTTGTGAGAATTGTGCTGATTGTGCTGAATCTGAGAACGGTTGTAATCAGTTGAGGGCTGGTATCCAGGGTTTGATGGATGAAGGTTGTTTGCAATTCAGTCGGGCTGTCAGAGATCGTGGGCTGGTGTCAACCGTCACTATCTATTTCAAACCGTCCGAAGGACATTGCCAGAGGATTGTTAGCGCGCCTACAACTGGTGGTAATCCTGTTACCATTTCTGCCCCCGTGACCGCCAGTAATCCAACTACAGTCGTCGCTCCGGGCAGAAGGGATGTGGACAGTAGGGCTGTGCCGTGGAGGTATGATAACGCTTATCGCAGTAATCGGAGGGCTGAGAGTCAGATCAGGCCAGTGAACCAAGCGCCTGTGACAATTGGTGTGCCCGGTAGAACTCCTGTGGTTGTGAGTCCAGTGGTGGACAATGTTGGTGGACCAGGAGGTTTTACTCGAAGCGGACGTTTATTCGCTCCGCAACCGTTAAGGGACAACAATGCCGAGGCACTCGCCAAGGCTAAAGGCAAACAGGCAGTGGTTGATGAGGAACCCGCTCAGAAGGATATGCCTGAGGGTTCGTTCGAGAAAGACGTGGAGGAGTTCATGAAGATAATCAAGAAGAGTGACTACAAGATTGTAGATCAGCTGAATCAGACTCCGTCCAAAATTTCTATTCTCTCTTTGCTTCTGTGCTCTGAGGCACACCGCAACGCCTTGTTGAAGATGCTGAATCTGGCTTACGTGCCTCAAGAGATATCTGTCAACCAGCTGGAGGGAGTGATTGCCAATGTGAGCACCAGGCATGGTTTGGGGTTCACTGACTTGGACTTGACGCCGGAGGGTCGTAACCATAACAAGGCCTTGCATATCACCATGGAGTGCAAGGGTGTTGTTTTGTCTCACGTGTTGGTAGACACTGGCTTGTCTCTGAACGTTTTGCCCAAGCAGATTTTGAAGAAGATTGTTGTTGAAGGGGTTGTGCTCACTCCGAGTGACCTGATTGTGCATGCATTCGACGGATCCAAACGTTCTGTTTTTGGTGAAGTCACCTTTCCTGTGAAGATAGGTCCGGAGGTTTTTGACATCATCTTCTATGTAATGGATATTCAGCCCGCGTACAGTTGTTTATTGGGGCGTCCTTGGATACACGCAGCTGGGGCAGTCTCGTCGACTCTCCACCAAAAGTTGAAGTATGTCTGGAACGGTCAGATTGTGACCGTGTGTGGTGAAGAAGATATTCTGGTGAGTCACCTATCCTCTTTCAAATATATAGAGGTGGATGGCGAGATTCACGAAACCTTATGCCAGGCATTTGAGACTGTTGCTCTCGAGAGGGTGGCTTTCGCTGATTAGAAAAAGTCGGGTGCCTCAATTGCATCGTATAAGCAGGCCAAGGAGGTTGTTGACTCTGGCAGAGCTGAAGGCTGGGGCAAGATGGTGGATTTGCCTATCAAAGAAGATAAGTTCGGTATTGGCTATCAACCTCTGCAGGCGGAGCAGGGTATGCAGACAGGTCCAAGTACCTTTACCAGCGTTGGGCTGATGAATCACGGTGACGTCTTTGCGGTCGGTAGTGAAGATGGTGACAGTGATTGTGATCTCGACAACTGGGTTCACCTGTGTGCACCAGGGGAGATGATCAACAACTGGACGGCAGAAGATGTGGTCCAAGTTACTCTTCAAACAGAGTAATTTTCTTTTGTTTTTTCATTTTGCCCAAAACCCTACGTTCTGCCCAAGGCGTAGTGGTTCATTGTAGGGCCTCAGCATGTTTTCAATGATTATCATTAATAAAGGACGTTTTGCATACAATTTTGTGATCCCTGTCTTTCTATTTTTGTTTTTCATTTTTCAAAAAAATAAAAATGGCAATGTTTTTGTTTTTTGTGACTTTCTTGAACTCTTTTTTCTAAAACAAAGCATTAAACATGCAGAAGTGATCTCACGGAATCCACTATAAACAGTTCTGTTATGGCTCAGTATGATTTCAATAATCCCATCTACCAAGCTGAAGAGGAGAGTGAGGAAGACTGTGAACTCCCTAAAGAATTGGTCAGATTGTTGAAGCAGGAGGAAAGGGTCATTCAACCTCATCAAGAGGAGTTGGAGATTGTTAATCTTGGTACTGAGGACGCCAGAAGAGATATCAAGATCGGGGCTGCTTTGAAGACAGAGGTCAAGAGCAGGTTGATTGAGATGCTGAGAGAGTATGTGGAGATATTCGCCTGGTCTTATCAGGATATGCCTGGGTTGGATACCGATATTGTGGTGCATAGACTACCTCTCAGGGAAGATTGTCCTTCGGTCAAGCAGAAGCTTCGTAGAACGAGTCCTGATATGGCTGTTAAAATCAAAGAAGAGGTTCAGAAGCAGTTCGATGCGGGTTTCTTGTCAGTGACAACTTATCCCCCGTGGGTGGCTAACATCGTTCCAGTGCCGAAGAAGGATGGCAAAGTCAGAATGTGTGTCGATTACCGGGATCTGAATAGGGCGAGTCCAAAAGATGTTTTTCCATTACCTCACATTGATGTATTGGTTGATAATACGGCTCAATCCTCGGTTTTCTCTTTCATGGATGGTTTTTCTGGCTATAATCAGATTAAGATGGCGCCAGAGGACATGGAAAAGACGACATTCATTACGCCTTGGGGCACGTTCTGCTATAAGGTGATGCCATTTGGGCTGAAGAATGCTGGTGCTACCTATCAGAGGGCTATGACGACTCTCTTTCATGACATGATGCACAAAGAGATTGAAGTGTACGTGGATGATATGATTGCGAAGTCGCAGATAGAAGAGGAGCACTTGGTTAATTTGCAGAAGTTGTTTGATCGGCTGAGAAAGTTCAAACTGAGGCTGAATCCGAACAAGTGTACGTTTGGGGTGCGATCCGGGAAGCTGCTAGGCTTCATTGTCAGTGAGAAAGGGATTGAGGTTGATCCAGCAAAAGTCAAAGCTATTCAAGAAATGCCTGAACCGAAAACAGAAAAGCAGGTTCGTGGGTTTTTAGGGAGATTGAACTACATTGCAAGGTTTGTATCTCACCTAACTGCCACGTGTGAACCGATATTCAAATTGCTCAAAAAGAATCAAGCAATCAGGTGGAACGATGATTGTCAGAAAGCTTTTGATAAAATAAAAGAGTATTTACAAAAACCTCCAATCCTGATACCTCTAGTTCTTGGGAGACCGCTGATAATGTACCTGTCAGTGACTGAGAACTCGATGGGGTGTGTATTGGGACAGCATGACGAGTCTGGTCGAAAAGAGCATGCCATATACTACCTTAGCAAAAAGTTTACCGACTGTGAAATCAAATATTCACAGCTTGAAAAAACTTGATGTGCTTTGGCCTGGGCTGCTCGCCGACTGAGGCAGTATATGTTGAACCATACTACCTTATTGATTTCTAAGATGGATCCAGTGAAATACATTTTTGAGAAGCCGGCTCTCACCGGACGTGTTGCCCGTTGGCAGATGATTTTAACAGAATATGATATCCAATACACGTCGCAGAAGGCCATCAAAGGTAGTATTCTGTCAGACTATCTTGCCGAACAACCAATCGAGGATTATCAGCCTATGATGTTTGAATTCCCTGATGAAGACATCATGTATCTTAAGATGAAAGATTGTGAAGAGCCTCTTGTCGAGGAAGGACCGGATCCTGATGACAAGTGGACACTGATGTTTGATGGGGCTGTGAATGTGAATGGTAACGGTGTTGGGGCAGTGCTTATCAATCCAAAAGGTGCTCATATACCTTTTTCTGCCAGATTGACTTTCGATGTCACCAACAACGAAGCTGAGTATGAGGCTTGTATCATGGGGATAGAAGAAGCCATTGATTTGAGGATCAAAACTCTCGACATATATGGAGATTCCGCTCTAGTGATCAACCAGGTCAATGGAGATTGGAATACCAACCAGCCACATTTGATTCCGTATAGAGATTACACCAGAAGAATACTGACGTTCTTCAAGAAGGTGAAGCTGTATCATGTCCCCCGAGATGAGAATCAGATGGCTGATGCTTTGGCTACTTTGTCTTCGATGATCAAAGTCCATTGGTGGAATCATGTGCCACATGTTGCGGTGAATCGACTCGAGAGGCCTGCGTATGTGTTTGCAACCGAGTCCGTTGTGGATGAGAAACCATGGTACTATGATATCAAGAACTTCCTCAAGAGCCAGGAATATCCTGAAGGTGCGTCGAAGAATGACAAGAAAACCCTGAGGAGGCTAGCTGGAAGCTTTTATTTGAATCAGGATGATGTGTTGTACAAGAGGAACTTTGACATGGTCTTGCTCAGATGCGTGGATAGACACGAAGCAGACATGTTGATGCAAGAAGTGCATGAAGGTTCGTTTGGTACCCATGCTGGTGGTCATGCAATGTCTAAGAAATTGTTGAGAGCCGGTTATTACTGGATGACTATGGAGTCCGATTGTTTCAAGTACGCTCGGAAGTGCCATAAGTGTCAAATCTATGCTGATAAGGTGCATGTACCACCAAGCCCTCTGAATGTCATGAATTCACCTTGGCCGTTTGCTATGTGGGGCATTGATATGATTGGGAAGATTGAGCCTACTGCTTCGAATGGACATCGTTTCATCCTGGTTGCGATTGACTATTTCACCAAGTGGGTATCCCGGCGAATCAAAAAACAGAAAGAAAAGGTTCGGGCAAAAGTTAGGGATAAAAAATGAAAAGAATTTGTACACCCGGTAAGTCGAAAACCCGCAAGGGCGGCTTAGGCAAAAATGGGTATCCTGGTGGATTGAAAACCCGAAAGGGCGATCCAGGCAAAAGAGGGATTAAGGCGAAGACTACAGTCTGAGTTATCTGTACTTCGTCGCGCTTCGTTGTCTGCCATCTCCAAAGATGTGATCGGTCCAGTCATTCTTCTCAGAAAGCAAGGAAGTTGGGAAGAAAACTGATGATCTATGAGTTATAACAGAATTGGGAAATAGTGGATGCCGTGTTCACATTGCCATTAGGATAGATTTTTCCTTTTATGCGCAATTACCTCTTTCTAGGAATTGCTTCCCGATGTATTCGCCTATTCAGGCCCATTTTCAATCAATAAAAGTCGTTATTCAGATAAATAACTCTCTTGTTTTTATTTTTACTGTTTTGTTTGCAAAAACGTTCGAATTTTTGATAAACATTGCATATAAAAGCATGGAGGCTAAACGATAACGTGCAGGAAGATAAAACATTTGAAAATCATTTTGAATGTTGAGGACACTTGAGCGTATCTTGTCCCTGCGAACCCCTGGGGCATGTGTGTTGTGCTGTTTTGCAGGTTGTCATCTGTAAGGACGATTCCCCAGCAGATCTTTCCCCAGTTGAATTCCCAGCTATGTTTGAAGATGGGATATCCCCCACTGAGTTGGAAGGATGTTGTATCCCCAGCGGAGGTATCAATGGAGTAGTTCCATCCCCAGCAGTCGGGTTTAAAGTACTATTATCCCCAGCGTGGTCGTGAGTGCTTATCCCCGCAGGGTTGTGGATGTCTATCTCCAGCGTGGTCCGGTATATTATTTCCCCACCAGAGTTGTGCTTTTCCTCAGCAGAGTGGTGAATGCACAGAGTGGTGAGTGCTGTCCCCGTCAGGGTGGTGCAGTTTTTCCCTAGCAGATCTCCCGAGCATAGGTTTGTGTTGATGGTTTTCCCCAGCAGGTTCCCCGAGTGGATCAGGTTCGGTGAAAAATTATCTCCAGCAGAGCTTATCCTACTTGTGGATTGGCAACTCTCCCTAGTGAAGTCGCCTTGCTATTTCCCCAATGAAGTCGCATTGTTTGTTCCCCAAGCGGAGTCCCTGGGTGGATTGGGATCCTTTCCCCCAGCAGCGGTGCTATTCTCCAGCATGAGTGAGAAGTCGATGCTCTCCCCGCAGAGTATTCCTCAAGCAGAGTCTCCCCACAAAGTTGGAGTATCTGATCAGTTTGGCTCCCCAGCCGGAGTTCATCATGTTGCATTTGGCATGTAGTAACCATTGCATCCTCAAATTGCGTAGCATTTCCATTCAATATGGAGCATTACGCCATAGAAAAATTTAAACATATGCATTCATGTGTTAACCTAATCAGACCGTATCCCCCGGCAGAGGCGGATCGTTGTTCGACATCTGTACAGCACGTTTGCTACAGTTGCCCCTGACCGCATTCAGGACTGATACGCCCCAGAGAGGTTTATTTCCTCATCCGTGGATGAAAGGAAAGCTTGATTCTCCCCAGTGAGATCCCATCAAGTGTTTAGCCTTGCCCTGACATATGTAGATGTCATCTTGTGATACTGGTAAGTGTCATGTTAGCACCCGCGTGTGTTATTTCTTTGGTGTCGGTAAACATCATCTTTCGGTGTCGGTAAACATCGAGTCTCATCCCAGTCATTTGTAAATGTCTGGTCTTCTTTGGTGTCGGTAAACACCATTCTTTCGGTGTCTGTAAACATCGAGTCTCCCCCAGTCATCGGTAAATGTCTGGTCTTCCTTTGATGTCGGTAAACATCATCTTTCGGTGTTCGTGATACCCTTATTCTTCCCCAGAAGAGTCACCTCTCCGTTGGTGTCGGTAAACGTTGAGTTTTTCCTATTCGTCTGTTGACGTATAGTTGCATGTTCCCCACAGATCATTTGCTAATGTCTGTTGATTCCCCGAAGAGTCACCTCTCCGTTGGTGTCGATAAACATTGAGTTTTTCCTGATCGTCCGTTGACGTTTGGTTGTGGTATCTTTCCCCTCAGAGTCACCTCTCCGTTGGTGTCGATAAACGATGAATTTTTCCGGATCGTCCGTTGACGTTTGGTTGTGTTAACTTTTCCCCAGTGATTCACCTCTCCGTTGGTGTCGATAAACGTTGAGTTTTTGCCTAGTCGTCCGTTGACGTCTAGTTGTATATCCTATTTCCCAGTCATTTGTAAATGTCTGGTCGTCTTTGTTTGATGGCGGTAAACATCATCTTTCGATGTCGGTAAACTTCGAGTTTCACCCCAGTCATCGGTCGATGTCTGGTAATTCCCTAGCCAGAAATCCCCAGTAGAGTCGTCGGTAAACGTCCTATTTGGTTTCCGGTTGCAAGTATCTGTTTTATTTCCCTAGTGAAGTATTCACCCCTCCGTTGGTGTCGATAAACGTCGAGCTTCTCCCTTTCGTCCGTTGGTGTCTGGTCGAGTCTTCCCCAGTTCATCCGTTGATGTCTGGCCACCTCTCCGTTGGTGTCGGTAAACGTTGAGTTTTTCCTTCTCGTCCGTTGACGTTTGGTTGTGCCTTTCCTTTGATAAAAAAATCAAAACCCCCAGAAGTCGTCGGTAAACGTCTTGTCTGGTCGCTTGGCTTTTCTTTGTATTACCCCCTGCGGAGTGCAAATATCCTAAGTCATTCCCCGCACTGTGCAAATTTCTACGGTTCTTTGGTATTCAATCCCTGTTTACCCTAAAGGTCTGACAGCCATTGCTCTCATCCGGTCGGGTTCCCAGTTGATTGAATAGGGGCAGCTGTAGCACCTCAAATTTGCACCTCCCATTTTGTACATACATTTTCATCTTAGGTCATTAGCATTGTATTGTCCATTGCATAGTTCATCAGTTCATCAGTCAAGACTGGTTAGGAGGTTCAGTGGTGCAAGCAAGCAAGTGCATTTTCCATGGAAGCAAAGCCCTAGGGTTGGTTCAATGAGTTCATGTGACCTAGGGATCATTTTGAAGAGGTTTGTCCAAAGGTTGGAGGTTCAAAGCTCATCAGTCAAGATGCAATTCATCTGAAACCCTAGAAAGTCAACCAAAGTCAACTGTCAGTTCAATCATGGATTTGGAGGTGGGAGATGGTTAGAGAGGCCTCATTCATGTCCATACAAGTCTCATTTGACATTTCAAACATCAACAATGAAGAATTTGAGGTCAGATGAAAAGTTTCCAAAAATAGTAAGTGACCTGTAATTTGAAATTGCCAAAAATGGAAATGTTTTCTCCTCAAGATTACATCATCAAGCAAGCTTCAAATGAAATTTTGTCCAACATGAAAGTTGAAGATCTTGCTCTCCCATTTCCAAAAGGTCCAAGATCATGAATTTCTCATGTATGGTTGAGAAGATATGAATCAAACATGGCCAAGTGAATTTGAACTTCAAACATGCATAACTTTCAAACCATAAGGCCAAATGAAGTGGTTCTTTTTGCGACATTCATGTCTTGACATGCACTATCCAAATCATGCATCATATGCCATGCATTTTCATCACATAAACATTTGGTTTTTCATTTGAATTTTGGAGGGAAAGTTCAAATTCAAAAATGAAGCATTGTTTTCACATTCCATCACTTGCATTTGGCTCCAAATTGGTTTTTCAAGTGATTTCCAAGGCAAAACGTGCACTGTTCCATTGGTAATATCATGCATAAGGTGCATTATCAAATTTTGCATTACACCTTTATTTTCACTAATCCACTCACCATTTGGTTAAGCATGATTGACAACATCATTAACAGAGCATATATATACCTAATCCTAACAGATTTCTGCATTATCAACATCACATTTTCAGATCTAAAATTTTCTTCAAATTTTCTCTCTCAAACTTTTGCAATTTTCTTCAAACCAATTCATCATCCATTGATCAAATCATCATCTGGAAGGATTATGGCGCATGTTTGAAGCAAGAACCATCACAATTCCTGCAGATTTGAAGCAGCTCGAAGCTTACACCCATCCATGGCAGTTGGAAATTCTGGAAAGATCAAGCACAATTAACCTTCGAACTTTCCTCCATTCAATCATACAAGAGCTAAGGATCATCTGTTTGAGCTGTTCAAGGCCTGAATCCAGCTGTTCCACTTCTGTATCTTCATCAAGGTCAGAAATTGACTTCCATAATTCATGAAATTGTTAGGTGATTATGATAGATCTCTGAACACTGAGTAAATTGAGCTTTGAATCACTGATTTCCATGCAGTATTGTGTTAGTTATACTGATCTAAAGTTTGACATGTGAATGTTCTTAGCTTCGATTTGTTCATGATATGTGGAATTAGGTTAAATCATGCTTGGATTAGTGTTGTACGTTGAAAGATGAACGCATTGATGTGGTTGTTTTTAATTTCTGAGACATTTGTTCATCATCCATGATGAACATGATGAAGATGCTAGGGTTGGGTTTCCAGAACCCTGTTTGATCCATTGCATCGCGTTTCTGTTATGCTGCATGTGTTTTTGGAATACTCCACGTGTATTGGTCCAGCGTGGCAATTTGATTGGCCATGAGCGCTTGAGTGTGCCACATAAGTTAAGTGAAACGGCACGTTTCACTAACTAGCGCCTCATTTCAAACTTTGCCACCCTTCGATTCTGGCTGAGGACAAGTTCCAATATGCCTTTTACATTTTATTTCATTTTCTTCATCCATTCATACTATGCTTCATCATGTTTTTTAATTTTTTCTTTCACTTCAAAAAATCATAACTAAATGATTAATGATCCAAAAAACATGAGGATTTTTGCATTGTTTTCCTTATTATGTCTAGTTTTTTTTCATTATGTTTCCAGAAATTGTGCTCGGATGGAAATTAATTTGGCCTAGGGTTTGTGTGCATGTATCATATCTTGTACCTTGCTTGCCATATCTCTTGTGAAATGATGAGTTTTAATCCAATGCTTTTGAAATTTGACATGTTTTAACTAGACATCTTGCTGGATATTTTGGTGTTGAGTTTGCAATTTTATCATTTGTGGTTGCTGAGTTATGATCTGGTTAATATAGGTGTGACAATATGTGTCACACCTTTGCTTGCTCAACTTGTTTAATTTCTTTGTCATGCCAAATAAATTCCAATTGATGTGATTTTATGCATGATGCTTCTTATGGATGTTGTGATTGATCATGAATTTGCTTGGAATTTTTGGATTCATTTCTGATTTGTTTGAGATTTTTCTTTCTAGACGTTGCTGACTTGGGATTGGTCCCAGGCATGAGGGTCCCACCGAAGTTCAAAGTCCCAGTCTTTGACAAATACAATGGTAGCTCTTGCCCGAAGACCCATGTGCAAGCCTACTTCCAAAAGATGGTTGCATACTCTGATGACGAGAAGCTACTTATGTACTTCTTCTAGGACAGCCTAGCTGGGGCATCCTTGGAATGGTACATGAGGCTGGATAGAGCCCACATCCGTTGCTGGAGGGATTTGGCGAAGGCTTTCGTGAAACAATATCAGTATAATGCAGACATGGCTCCAGACAGAACTCAACTTCAGAATCTGTCTCTCAAAAGCAGTGAGTGCTTCAGGGAATACGCTCAACGCTGGAGGGAGACAGCTTCCCGTGTTCAGCCTCCCATGTTGGAAAAGGAAATGGCCAACATGTTCATGAATACGCTGCACGGGCCTTACCTGGAGCGTCTGGTGGGGTGCAATGCCTCCAACTTCGCTGATGTGGTCTCTACCGGAGAGATGGTGGAGAATTACCTGAAGACCTACAAGAGCCACAACGGAGGTGGAACTTCATCAGGGGTAAAGAAGCCATTTATGGGAGGACAGAAGCAGAGGGAGGGGGGTGTGAATTCTGTGTCTTCATATCAAAACAGGGATAACTGGAGGAATAACTTTCAAAACTATCATCAGCAATCATATGTTGCGGCTGTGACCATTCCAGCTGCAGCACCATTACAACAACAACAACCACAACGTCAGCAAACTCAGTATTAACAACAATAACAACCAGGTAACAGACCCGCCTATCAACAGAGGCAGAGGATGATGGACCGGCGTTTCGACACTCTTACAATGTCGTACGCTCAGCTGCTTTCTAGTCTTCAACAACTACAACTTGTGCAATTGCACACTCTGGCTCCTCCTGTTGGTAGGCTTCCGGTGGGTTACGATGCCAATGCTAGGTGTAGCTTCCACTCCGGGGCACCTGGCCACAATATTGAGAACTGCAAAGCTTTTAAGCACGTAGTTCAGGACCTCATAGATTCAAAGGCTATCTACCTTGCACCGGCTCCTAATGTCGTCAACAATCCCATGCCACAGCATGGTGGTGCAAACGTTAATATGCTGGAAGGAGAAGCCAAGTCTGTTAAGGATGTGTTGAAGTTGAAGACTCCGTTGTTGGAAATTAAGGAATGCTTGCTGAAGGCCGATGTTTTCCCCGGTTTTGGGAAGGGTTGTTTGGATTGCGCTACACAGGGCAAGGCTTGCTTGAAGCTGCAGTAGGGTATCCAGGTCTTGCTTGACAATGGTATCCTCCAAGTTGAAGACTTGTCTGTCAAAGAATTTGCTGAAGGGGTAGTTGAAGAGTTGTTTGAAGATGCTATTGAAGAATTCACAGAGGTTGTTCCTGCTGATTGTGTAATTCCCATTGATGTATTTAATTGTTCAAATGTTGTTGCTGATATCCCGAACAATGTGTTTGATTCTGATGTAACTGAACTTGATTCCGATGTTTCGGATGTTTATGTTTCAGTGAATGAGATTTCTGAGTATGACTATGATGTCGCTACTATCACCATTTTCTACCCGACTAATCAGATCAGTGTGCCAGAAGCACAACCAGTGCCACCAGTGCGGCCGTCCGCTATGACAATCACAACCCCTGGTCCTTTACCTTTCACCAGTGAAAGGGCCATTCCGTGGCATTATGGGGGGAGTGTATACACACACGATCATGGGGTGGAACAACCGTTGAAGGTAGAAGAGGGTCAGAAGTCTGAACTCGAAGCTGAAGGTCCCGTAGTGGACAATGTTGGTGGAATCGGGCGATTCACCAGGAGTGGCAGACTATTCTCGCCACCCGTTACCCAAACTGAGAGTGCGGATGCCGCGGCTAAGGCCAAAGGCAAACAAGTTGTGAATGAGGGTACCTCTGCACCCCAGGCTGGCTCAGAACTTACTTTCTCGAATGATGTGGACGAGCTTTTAAGAATTATAAAGAAAAGCGACTACAAAGTAGTAGATCAGTTGATTCAGACGCCGTCTAAGATATCCATTCTCTCACTCCTGTTGTGTTCAGAGGCACACAGGGAGGCACTTCTGAAGGTCCTTAATGCTGCATATGTGCCTCAGGAGATCTCAGTAAACCAACTAGAAGGGATCATTGCAAATGTTCATGCAAGCAACGGGTTAGGTTTTACTGATTCTGACTTAACACCAGCTGGACGCAATCATAACAAGGCTTTGCATATCTCAATGGAATGAAAAGACACTGTGATGTCACATGTTCTGGTGGATACAGGCTCCTCCCTCAATGTGCTACCCAAGAGAGCCCTGTCAAGGTTAAAAGTAGAAGGTTTAATCCTGAAACCTTCTGATCTCATGGTGAGAGCCTTCGATGGTTCTAAGAGGTCGGTGTTTGGAGAGGTAGAATTGCCAATTCAGATTGGATCACAAACCTTCAACACCGTATTCTACGTGATGGATATCAGTCCCTCGTACAGTTGCCTTCTGGGTCGTCCTTGGATCCATAATGCTGGGGCAGTCTCCTCAACACTGCATCAGAAGATCAAGTTCCCAGACAATGGAAGAATTATCACTGTCTGTGGTGAGGAGGACATCCTGGTAAGTAACCTGTCTACTTTCAAGTATGTAGAAGTAGAAGGTGAAATTCATGAGACTCTCTGTCAGGCCTTTGAGTCAGTTTAGATCAAGGATGCAGCCCCGGTGGAAGAGGTTAAAGCAACTGCCCCTATCTCATCTTTCAAGCAGGCGCAAGCCTTGGTGGATTCAGGTATTGCTCCCAGTTGGGGACGTCTGTTGGAGTTACCAATGAAAGACGACAAGTTCGGGATTGGGTATCAACCAACGCTGACTTCTACAACTTCAGCACTTCAGACTCGTCAGGGGCCGATTACTTTCTCCAGTGCTGGCGTCATCCAATATGGCCAGATCTCTGCGATCAACGATGAAAATGGAGATAGTGATTGCGACATCGACAACTGGGTGCGTCCGAGGATCCCTGGTGAAGTCATCAACAATTGGTCTGCTGAGGAAATTGTCCAAGTCACTCTTCTAGAGGAGTAATTTTTCTTTGTTTATTCATGCATGTCCAAGTCTTACGTTCCACCCAGGGCGTAATGACTCATTGTAGGGCTCATCTATGTGAATACCTGCATTGTTTATCATAAATGAAGGACGTCTTTTGCATTCAAATATTTTGTTCACTGTCTTTCTATTTTTGCAGTTTTCAAAATTTCAAAAGAATAAAAATATTTGGCAATGTTTTGTTTAGTTTTCACTCACTGTTCACACTCATAAGCACATACCATCACTCATGCAAATGCACATCACCGGATCCTATTGATAACGGTTCTGCTATGGCTCGCTTCGACTTCGAAAATCCAATCTTCCAAGCTGAAGAAGAGGGTGATGAAGACTGTGAACTCCCTGAAGAACTTGCCAGGTTCTTAAAACAAGAGGAAAGGGTCATTCAACCGCATCAAGAGTCTACTGAAGTGATTAATCTCGGCACCGAGGACGCCAAGAGAGAAATCAAGATAGGGGCTGCTTTGGAAGACGACGTGAAGAAGTGGTTGATTGAACTGTTGCAAGAGTATGTTGACGTCTTCGCTTGGTCTTATCAGGATATGCCAGGGCTTGACACAGACATTGTGGTACACCGTTTGCCTCTCAAAGAAGGTTGTCCTTCGGTCAAGCAGAAGCTCAGAAGAACAAGACCAGAGATGGCTGTCAAGATAAAGGAAGAAGTGCAAAAACAGTTGGATGCAGGATTTCTAGCAGTCACAAATTATTCGCCATGGGTTGCAAATATTGTTCCAGTACCTAAGAAGGATGGAAAGGTACGGATGTGTGTTGACTACCGGGATCTGAACAGAGCTAGCCCTAAAGATGATTTCCCATTACCTCACATCGACGCCTTGGTGGATAATACAACTCAGTTCTCGGTATTCTCCTTCATGGATGGCTTTTCTGGCTATAATCAAATCAATATGGCACCAGAGGACATGGAGAAGACAACGTTCATGACCCCATGGGGCACCTTCTGCTACAAGGTGATGCCGTTTGGACTGAAGAATGCTGGAGCAACATATCAACGAGCTATGGTAACTCTTTTCCATGATATGATTCATCATGAAATCGAGGTTTATGTTGATGATATGATTGCTAAGTCTCAGACAGAAGAAGAACATTTGGTGAATCTGCAGAAATTGTTCGAGCGATTGAGGAAATTCAAGCTGAGGCTTAATTCGAACAAGTGTACTTTCGGAGTGAGATCTGGAAAACTACTGGGTTTCATTGTTAGCGAAAAAGGGATTGAGGTGGATCCTAACAAAGTGAAAGCAATACAGGAAATGCCTAAGCCAAGAACAGAGAAGCAAGTCCGTGGTTTCTTAGGGAGGTTGAACTACATTGCAAGGTTCATCTCTCACCTAACAGCCACGTGTGAGCCAATTTTCAAATTGTTGAGGAAAGATCAGGCTATCAGGTGGAATGACGATTGTCAAAGGGCATTTGAAAAAATAAAAGAGTATTTGCAGAACCCCCCTATCCTCATGCCTCCAGTCCCAGGGAAACCGCTGATTATGTATTTGATAGTACTTGACAATTCTATGGGTTGTGTTCTCGGTCAACACGACGAGACAGGTAGGAAAGAGCATGCCATCTACTACTTGAGTAAGAAGTTCACAGATTGCGAGTCGAGATACTCAATGCTTGAAAAGACATGTTGTGCACTTGCATGGGCTGCTAAGCGATTGAGACAATACATGCTGTCTCACACAACCTTACTAATCTCCAAGATGGATCCAGTCAAATACATATTCGAGAAGCCAGCTCTCATCGGAAGGGTTGCTCGTTGGCAAATGGTACTGACAGAGTACGATATCCAGTATACATCCCAGAAAGCCATCAAAGGGAGTATTCTGTCAGACTATCTTGCTCAGCAGCCGATTGATGATTACGAGCCGATGAAGTTTGATTTTCCAGATGAAGAGTGGACTTTAACGTTTGATGGGGCTGTCAATGCTAGAGGAAGTGGAATTGGCGCTGTCATTACTACTCTGAAAGGTGCCCACATGCCTTTCACCGCTCGTCTGACTTTCGAGTGCACCAATAATGAAGCTGAGTACGAGGCCTGTATCTTGGGTATTGAGCAAGCCATTGATCTGAGAATCAAGACTCTGGACATCTTCGGAGATTCAGCTCTGGTGATCAATCAAGTGAATGGTGATTGGAATACTCTCCAGCCCACTATGGTCCCCTACAGAGATTACACGAGAAGACTGTTGACTTTCTTCACAACATTAAAATTGTACCATATACCTCGTGATGAGAACCAGATGGCAGACGCACTTGCTACTCTATCCTCCATGATCAAGGTAATTCGTTGGAACCATGCTCCCAGGATCGATGTGATGCGCCTTGACAGGGCCGCGTATGTGTTTGCTGCTGAACTGGTAGTCGATGACAAGCCCTGGTATCACGATATCAAGTTCTTTCTGAAGAATCAAGAGTACCCTGCAGGGGCATCCAACAATGACAGAAAGACTTTGAGAAGAATGGCGGGCAGTTTCTTCTTGAACAAAGATGATGTGCTGTATAAGAGGAACTTCGACATGGTTTTGCTCAGATGCGTGGACAAACACAAGGCGGACATGTTAATGCAGGAAGTTCATGAAGGTTCCTTCGGTACTCATGCCGGTGGACATGCAATGGCTAAGAAATTGTTGAGAGCGGGTTATTATTGGATGACCATGGAATCAGATTGTTTCAAGTATGCTCGGAAGTGCCATAAATGCCAAATTTATGCTGATAAGGTGCATGTACCGCCGAATCCTCTGAATGTGATGTCTTCGCCGTGGCCGTTTGTGATGTGGGGCATTGACATAATTGGAAAGATTGGGCCGACTGCTTCCAATGGGCATCGCTTCATCCTTGTTGCCATCGACTATTTCACCAAGTGGGTCGAAGCAGCATCATTCGCGAATGTCATCAGACATGTGGTTGCCCGTTTCATCAAGAAAGAAATCATTTATCGCTATGGGATTCCCGAAAGAATCATTACTGATAATGGTTCCAATCTCAATAACAAAATGATGAGGGAGTTGTGCCAGAACTTCAACATTCAGCATCACAATTCTTCCCCCTATCGTCCTAAGATGAACGGTGCTGTTGAGTGTAGCACCTCAAATTTGCACCCATCATTGTACATACCATCTCATATTAGGTCATAACATATCATAGTCCATTGCATAGCATTGCATTGCCCCCAGTTGCCTCAAGTGCAAGCAAGTCAAGAATTAGGTCAAACTGATCAGGAGATCAGTCCACCAAGCAAGCAAGGTTGTTTCTCAAGGAGCCAAGGCCCTAGGGTTTGTCCAACAAGTTCACATGACTTGGGGGTCCATTTGAAGTGTTTAGGTCAAAGATTGGATGTTCAGAGGTCATCAGTTCATGCACAGTCAGTCAGAAACCCTAGAAAAGTCAAACTTGGTCAACTTTGGTTGATTTTATGGTTTTGATGGATGGATTTGGTTTGAGAGAGCTTATTCATGTCCCAATAGGCCTCATGTATCATGGAAATCAACGTCATTGAAGAATTTGAAGCCAATCAGAAAATTTCCCAAAATAGAAAGTGGACCTGTAATTTCAACTGCCAAAAATGGAAACTTCTTGATCCTCAACTTACATCATGATACAAGCTTCAAATGAATTTTTTCCCAACATGAAAGTTGAAGATCTTGTTCTCCCATTTCCAAAAAGTCCAAGAACTCTCAAATCCCATGTATGGTTAGCAAGATATGATCAATTCAATTTCAAAAATTTGTGAACTTCAAAGAGCCATATCTCATGAACCACAAGGCCAATTTTAGTGGGGTTTTTTCCTACAAGCTCCATTTGTTCCCCTCTTTCCAAAAATGCACTTCTCATTCACCAAAACCTTACTATGCAAAATGGCATTTTTGAGTTTGACTTCATTAAAATTCAAGTGTGCAAAATGTTGACTTTTCAATTTGGCTATTTTTAACACAATTGGCCAATTGGGAATTGTTTGGAATGATGTTTGAAACTTGCTCAAGGCCCAAACTCGGCCAGGCTTTACACCCTCCATGTTCAAATGGTTCAAACTTAGCAAATGGCAAAACCTTTTCATTTAAGTTAACCTTATTTAGCATTTGTTAAGCCAAGTTAAAACAGAAGTATTTAAGGATATTTTCTGCATTTCAGAACCCTAGCAGCAGCCTTTACACACAGAAAAAACTCTCATTCTCTCATTTTCGATTTCTGCTCACTTTGCATTTCTGCTCAAAATCCTCAAAAGACCACGAGCACCCTTTGTATTTTCATCATCTGGCCAACATTGTAAGCTCATTTCCAGCATGAAACCTCAACTGTAGCTGCAGCATCGAGTTCTGTTTCTTCAAGGCATTTCCATGGCAAGTGTAGATTCAAGGTGGAATTGAGTTGTTCGAGCTGATTTTCTTCAAGCAGTCATCATTATCAACCACTAACTTCATCTGTTTGTGCCTATATCATCAAAATAACAACTGCTTCCTCCATTTCTTCATGACCAAGTAAAATTTCGACTCTCTTTTTTCTCTGATCCATGCTATGTTTTTGATAGTCCTTGCCTTGCTGAGTGTTATGAACTTGGAATCGTGTTAAATGGTGGTTTGGTTTAGGAGAAATCTAGTTTTTAATTTTGAAATTCAAAGTGGTTTTTGCTTGATTCATGCTATCTAGAGTGTTTTAATGTAAATGAATGATGGAATATGTATGTGTGTTGTTTGATGATCACGACGGTATAAGCAATTTCTGTTTCTGGGTGATTTGTTTTTGCTCGATTTGCTGAAGGTGATGAAGCTGTTACTGCTGCTTTGAAAACCCTAACATTTTTCCAGAAATCCTGTTTCATGTATGCATGTGTGTTGGCTACTGATGTTGCTTTTGTTGCATGATATCACTATTTCCACTGCCATGCTGCTGATGCATTTTTGTATGAATTCCGTTTTGTGATGTTGGTTGCATGAAGTTGAGTTGCTGTTGCATAAACCCTAAGGGTTTTGAACCCAGAACACGATTGGTGGCTTTGTTTGATTTTTTCTGCTTGCTTACTGTTCCATTGGGAATCAACCAATGAGAACATTTCGTTGCCTGGCCTTAAACGATGTGTTTTGATTAATGAAGGCGATAATTACTGAATTGCCACTCGGTCAATGTTGACCTATTAAAATAATGTCCTTTTGTTCTTTCCATTCCAATTTGTTACCTCATCTTCCAAAAATCATAATTCACTCATATTAATTCCAAAATTCATGAAAATTTCAGCATTGTGTTCACATGAATGTCTACTTTTTTATCATGATTTTTGCTGAATTTTTGGTTGGCTGAATTTTTAATGGCATTAGGGTTCTTAACATGTATGCACATTTTGTACCTTTTGCCAATCCTCTTGTGAAATTGTGATGATTCATCCATTTGATCTGAAATTTTTTGTGGTTAATCTACACTCATTCATGTTTGTTTTGATGTAGAGTTCTTGAATTTATCTTATGTGGTTGTTAAGATATGAATTTTAGAAGTAGGGTGTGACAATTTGTGTCACACCAATGATATGCAATTTCATGATTGTTGTTGACATGCTTCCTGACCTCCAATTAATGTGAAATTTTGCATGATCCTTCTCTTATATGTCTAGTTGATGTGCGATTTTTCCTGGAATTAATTATGGCATTTCCAAATTGTTTGAGATTTTATCCTCTGTTTGACCAAAATGTTGACTTGTGTGATACATCTTGCCATTTCCTTTGTGAAATTCTCATACCTTATTGGATGATCATGAAATTTTACATGTGCATACTAGACATCTGGAGCTTTGCATTGGTGTTGATCCCATCCATTTCTCATCTGTTTTCATTTAGTTATGATTTTTTGAAGTTGATACATGAATGTTTGACTTCTTTGTGCATGCTTGAAATTGTTTTGACTTCCTGATTTTCATTGACCATCTTCCCATGATCCAATTGAGCTGAAATTTTATATGTATGCCATGTTATGGATTGTGATTGACCCTGAATTATTTGATAATTTTTGGAATTGACTATGTTTGGTTTTGAGCTAAGTCTTGCTGTTGACTTCATTGAGCATATTCAAATTTGCTTTGACTTCATGATTTTCATTGACTGCCTTCCACTTGTCCAATTGTGATGAAATTTTACATGCTTACCATGCTAGGTGTTAGGATTGTTCATGAATTATTTGGTGATTTTTTTGAAAATGTTTGAGTTGACTTTTGATGCAAGTCTTTCTGTTGACTTCTATGTGCACCAATTTGCCAAGCTTTGACTTCTTTTGTCTATGAAATGATGATGATGCATGATATGAACATGAACCCAATTGTGCTTGCTTCTTAAATGTTTGAACTTGACTTTGGTTGACTTTCATTTGCTGCTTTAACTTTTTCATTTGTTTTTGACCCTAGGCTTGTCCTAGTGGTCTTTTGGGCTTATGATTGAGTTTATGTTTCAGGTTAAGCAACAATGCCTCAAAGATCATACAAATTTGATTGAGTTTGATTACATATCATGTGCTAACCCTTGTTTTGTAGGTGGCTTGACTCATTTGACTTGAGTTTGTGCTTTGCACATTGGTTCCTCTGTGTTGACTTTTGTTTACCAATTCCTTTTGCTTTAAACTGTTGAGCTGTATACTGATTAGTTTGACTATTTCAGGTACCCTTAGTTGCTTAAGTTCTTTGAACTTGCTTTGCTTTTCTATTTAGCAACTTGCTTGAGGTATAATTCCTTTTTCTTCATGTAGTCTGGAGACCCGGCCTGTTATTTGGCCGGGCAAACTGTCTGAAGTCCTCCTTAAGAGGCAATGCTTGTGTATGTTTAAATTGTCCTTGTATAGAGTCAAAGACCTCCTAAGTGAAGAGGCAATTGGCAGAACCCAAGGGATAAGGAACCTATCCCCTGCTATTCAGTGTGTCTTCTGTTTTGCTCACACCATTGTGTTGATGCATTACAGATAAAAACCCAAGATCTTGTGCAATTGCACAGTTGAGTCAGTATCTAATGTGTAGAAGGGTTCCCACTTTCTGAACCCACACATTCTTGTCAAATGCTCTCCCAGGCCAGGGATAGAAGCAATGAGGCACACCCCTCATCTCCTTTCATCTGCTTCACCTTAGCCCCTCAATGGCAAGGTTAAGAGCAACACTCACCCCATTCCAGAGGTTTGTTTGTTGAGGTTGATGTGACCCCTCGACTAAAACCTAACCCATGTTTGAGCCCCCTTGTTGGTGTGTTTACTTTATGTTGAATGTGTTTGTGTGTGCTTATGTGGTGATCATATCCCCTAGGTTGTTAGACTCCGCGTAGTCTCGTTTGCATGTCAATTAAGGTAGCACGGTTCCTTCGTATAGGACTTCCTTTCTTGCTTGTTGCTTTCTTAAAACACAAACAAACATCATCCCCTCTTAAGGATACGTTAACTCCTTCTACTACAGATGAGTAAGTCTCCAAAGGTCGAGCATCAGGAAGATTGTGCAGTGACGTTGTCCACTTAAAAAACACAAACCAACAGTAATTGTCCAGCCGAACTACGGCAACTCTGATTCTCATGTCCAGATGAGATACGTAGGCACGAGATGCGATGTCTTGTCGAGTTTGACTAACCACTAACACTAATTCTTTTCTCTCGCCCGCGTTGCGATTGAGACCTCCCCTTTCTCTTGCCCTAGTTGCAATCGAGACCCCCCTTGCTTCCTGTGCAAGTTTGGTGTGTGTGTGGCTTGCTTCCTGTGTAAGTCATGTCTAGGATAGGTTGGCCCGTGTGCCATTTAGCTAGAAACCTTAACTTAGGGTTGATTTTGCATGACAACATCTAGGCTCGAGTCGTAGTCTCCCTAGAGTTGTGTCTCCCTCTGTTATCTGGTTAGGCTAAGTCCTTTATCCCTGCGTAGGGGAACTACATCGCCCTGATCTTCACACCAGATGAAGTATGTAGGCAGGAGATTGAGCTGATCTCTCCGGGCGCCTTTTTTTTTCTTTTTGTGTGTTGTTTGACAGTTGCTAGGCTCGAGTGCCTGACTCCTTAGCAATTTGTTGTCTGTTTGTTTGAGTGTGTGCTTGACAGTTATAGGCTCGAGTCCCCGACTCCCTATTAACTTGTTATGTTGTTGTGTGCTTGGAAGCTGATGTAAGTCCATCGAATGGCATTCGGGTTCCAGTGTGGGTGTGTTTTGGTTCGGATGCCGATATAAGTCCAGTGATTGGCAGTCGGGCTCCACGTTTGCCTGTGCTGTTTTGTTGTTTGTGTGCGTGTCAGCCGAGCTACGAATGCTCTGATTCTTCTCTCGTCCGAGGAGATACGTATGCATAGGATGCGACATCCTAGCGAGCATGTGTCGTTTCCCCAGTCCGAACTACTTCGACTCTGATGTCTATGCCTGATAGACTAAGTAGGCCCAGGATGCGATATCCTGCCGAGTCAGTTTCAGTCAGTTTCTTGTGTCTCTTTCAGCCAGTGTGTGTGTGTGTGAGCAGTGTTTAGCAACCATTTATCCTTCCTTTTGTGCGAGGATCCCGTCGAGTACGACGGATGCGTAGGGGTGCTAATACCTTCCCTTCGCATAACCGACTCCCGAACCCATTCTCTTTGGTCGCGAGACCATGTCTTTTCCCAGGTTTACTCTGAGCGTTTCCTTTCCCTCTTTTGGGATAAATAACGCACGGTGGCGGCTCTGTTGTTTCTTCTTTTCCCGCCGGTTTTTCGCGTAATGCGATAGCTGGCGACTCTGCTGGGGACGTAGAGAAGTTGACCTATGCTGGTCCATCTTCCCTGAGCGAGTCTCTCCTAGCGCTCTCTAGGATTAGGGTTTTGGTTGCTTTGTGCTGTGTTTATTTATTGCATTCATTATTTGTTCATTTCATTTATTGATTGCATTGATTGTGTGCATTGATGTTTGCATTCATATTCATTATTCATTCTGCCTGGCTGGTTGTCTGTTTTCTCTGTGTGGGGTGGGAGTCAGTTGAGGTAAAAGGTCCAATACCCAGACCATGAGTGAAATCTAGGATGACTAGGAATAGAGTGATTCATGGGAAGCGGGTGGTATTGCGCCACTTAGCGGAACATTGATATCACGAGCAGTTCAGACCCTGGTAGGGTATCGTCGTTACATACTTCGGGTGTGTATATGATGGTATTTTGCGAAAGGTTATTTATGCTGCGTTTCTCTCAGCTTTACCCTGGCCTAGACTACACCCGTGAGTGGGGAAGGGTTATTCATTACAGGTACTGTTGGTGACTTGGTTCTGTTGGTGACTCTAGTTCAGACAACAGTGTGATCAGTTTGACCATAAGTTGGATTTATGTTCTGATTTTGACTGAAGCTTCGACCTAGTGATCAGAGTTTGCACAACCAGCCAGTCCAGTCTGCATCATGTGCATCATAGCATATTTATTTTTCAAAAGAAACGCAATAAAAAAAAAATCAATCAAAAAAAAAAGAAAAAAAAAAAAGAAAAAAAACTAATCTCTGCATGCATATCATTTCTCAGGTACATTCCCGAGCTTGACTACTGATAGATATGGCAACAGTCTCAGAGCCGAAGCGGAAGACCTGTTCCTACAGTTTCCACCGTGAGCCGTTGACTCCACTAGTCGAGTTGGGTAGTCTCGTGACAGATGATCGACTGAAGAGATTTGTTGGGCAGTATGGAGATATTCTGACAGTGCTGAAGACCATAGTAGATCCAGTTCCCCTGCAGACTCTTCTACAGTTTTATGATCCAGAGCTCAGATGCTTCACATTCCAAGATTATCAGCTAGCACCTACTCTCGAGGAGTATGCTATCCTGTTGAATGTCCCTATTCAGCATCAGACACCTTTCTTGGACGTCCCAAAGGAGGTTGACTTCAGATTGATTGCCAGAGCTCTCCGGTTGAGTGTTAAGGAGGTTGGTGAGAATTGGAAGCCCTGTGGGGAGGTAGTGGGTCTGCCATTGAAGTTTCTGTTGAGGGTAGCCAGAGATGAAGCAGAGAAGGGGAATTGGGAAGTTTTTCACGCACAGCTTGCCGCCATGATCTATGGGATTGTCCTATTTCCCAGTATGCCAAATTTCATTGATTTTGCTGCCATCAGCATCTTCATCAGAGGGAATCCAGTCCCCACTTTGTTAGCTGATACTTACTATGCCATCCACAGTAGGCATGGTAAGGGTGGAGCCATCAGGTGTTGCTTACCTCTTCTGTTCAAATGGTTCATGTCTCTTCTGCCAACCAGTGGACCATTTGTGGATACCCAGAGCACTCTTAAGTGGACTCAGAGGGTCATGTCGCTCACTTCTTATGACATCAGATGGCAGTCGTACCGGATGGATGTGAAGAATGTTATCATCAGTTGTGGTGAATTCCGGAATGTGCCACTCGTAGGGACCAAAGGCTGTATCAACTACAATCCAATTCTTTCTCTTCGCCAGTTGGGGTTTGTTATGAGTAGAAGACCGCTTGAAGCTGAAGTAGCTGAGAGTGTGTATTTTGAGAAGCGTACTGACCCTGTTAGATTGGAGCAGATTGGGAGAGCCTGGAAATTTGTTGAAGCGAAGGATGGATCCGTCTTAGGGAAGAAGTTTGCCATTGCAATGCCCGATTACACTGATTGGGTAAAGAAGAGAGTGGAAACTTTGCTGCTACCCTACGATAGGATGGAGCCGTTGAGAGAGCAACCACCTTTGGTTCTTGCTGATAGTGTGCCTGCTGAACACTATAAGCAAGCCCTGATGGAGAGTCGTCGTCTGAAAGAGAAGGAGCAAGACACTCAGATGGAGCTGTACAAAGCTCAGGCTGATAAGCTGCACTTGGCCCATCAACTCAGGGAAGTGCAAGGAGAGGATACTAGCAGGGCAAGAAGCAGGAAGAGATCATATGAGGAGATGGAATCCATGTTAGATACAGAGCATAGGGAATGCTTGAGACTACAGAGAGCAGAAGTCAACCATCAGAAGAAGATCAGAGATTTAGAAAAGCAACTCAAAG
This sequence comes from Lathyrus oleraceus, assembly GCF_024323335.1. Lineage (NCBI taxonomy): Eukaryota > Viridiplantae > Streptophyta > Magnoliopsida > Fabales > Fabaceae > Lathyrus > Lathyrus oleraceus. Next base: position 348,683,051 of record NC_066584.1, on the reverse strand, counting down.
ACAAAGACACTCAGTTGAAGAAAGAGGTGGAGTTGAGACAGAAGTCAGAAGATTATCTTGGAGGAGAAGTCTTGGAGCTTAGAAGACAACTGAAGGAGAAGATTACCCCTCTACCAGAATGTTCAGAATGCACACTGTTGATAGACCAGTGCCATTACCTGAAGACCCTCATTCCGGAAGACCGTCTGTCTTAGATTGTATCTTTGTTTGTATTTATTGAGAATCACCTCCAGGCTTGTTGGATGGGATTCATTTGTTTGTACTCCGTCTTTGGATCTTATTGTCGAGAATCACCTCCAGGCTTGTTGGATGGGATTCTTTTTCTTTGTACTCTGTTTATCCGAATATTTTGTTGACTTGGTTGTATTGACCTTTTTACCCTTATGTATAGATAAGGTTGTCAGTATTTCCCTGTTGTTCTCATTTTCCCTGTATCTGTATTGTTCTCTTGTTGCTGCAGGTTGCCATCTTTTGAGGATGGGTCAGGCTCTTTGAATGCCTGAGAAATGAGCATATCATGTGCATCATGCATATCATTAAAACATCATACTCATATCATTTGCATAACAGGTGTTCTTGTGCCGTCTTCTCACTTTGATTCCTGTGTCCAGGCAGGATAGCTGATCAAAGACCACACCGCTACTCAACGAGGCTCAACCATCAACGCAACATGGATCAAGTACAAGCTGAGTTGGCAGAGATGAGGGCTAACATGGCCCAGTTCATGCACATGATGCAAGGGGTTGCACAAGGCCAAGAAGAGCTCCGAGCACTAGTTCAGAGGCAAGAAGCTGCAATTCCACCGCCCAACCAGGCTCTACCAGAAGGAAATCCAGTTCCTGACATTCCTGCTGCTGCTATTCCCGTCAACAACTATGCTGTAGGTGAAGAGTTGAGGGGTATCCGAGTTGACGGTCAACCGATTGCTCCAGATGCTGCTAGTGCCAGAGTCATTCATGTTCCAGCCCGTAATAGAATTCCGATTGTTGACAGACAAGAGGATTTGTTCACTATGCTCAGCGAAGACGATGACATTTTGGGCAGAAATGATGCGAGAGATCGTAAAGTTGAGGCCCTTGCTGAGAAGATCAGGGCAATAGAATGTCAAAACTCTCTCGGTTTTGATGTTACAAATATGGGATTGGTTGAAGGCTTGAGAATCCCGCACAAATTCAAGGCACCGTCATTTGATAAATACAACGGTACCTCCTGCCCTCGCACCCATGTGCAGGCATACTACAGAAAGATATCCGCATACACTGATGATGAGAAGATGTGGATGTATTTCTTCCAAGATAGCCTATCTGGGGCGTCTTTGGACTGGTATATGGAATTGAAGCGGGATTCAATTCGATGCTGGAGAGATCTGGGTGAGGCGTTCCTCAGACAGTATAAGCACAATATGGACATGGCTCCGACCAGGACTCAGCTGCAGAGTCTTTGTCAGAAAAATAATGAAAGCTTTAAAGAGTACGCCCAGAGATGGCGCGAGTTGGCTGCGAGAGTTCAACCCCCTATGCTGGAAAGGGAGTTGACTGACATGTTTATCAGCACTCTGCAAGGTGTGTATATGGACCGGATGGGAAGTTGCCCATTCGGAAGTTTTTCTGACGTCGTCATCTGTGGCGAAAGAACTGAAAGTTTAATCAAAGCTGGGAGGATTCATGATGCGGGTTCTTCGTCGTCCTCGAAGAAACCCTTCTCTGGGGCACCTCGCCGTAGAGAAGGAGAGACCAATGCTGTACAACACAGAGGGGGTGTGTACAGAGCAAGTGCAAACAGAGACCAAAATCGTCCGGTGGCTGCAGTGACTATTCCTGCACCTCAGCCTCGTCAACAACAACAAAGGGCTCAACAACCACAACAACCACAACAACCACCACAACAACAACAGCAACGTCCCTATCAGCCGAGACAGGGTCTGCAGTCTAATGTTGGAGGACCGGGAGGTTTCACTAGGAGTGGACGACTGTTTGCTCCTCAGCCTTTGAGGGATGCTGCTGCTGAGGCATCCGCCAGAGCTAAGGGCAAACAAGCAGTGGTTGACGAAGAACCGGCTCAGAAGGAGGCTGAGGGTTCTTTTCAAAAAGATGTTGAGGAGTTCATGAAGATTATCAAAAAGAGTGACTACAAGATCGTAGATCAGCTCAATCAGACTCCGTCAAAAATTTCAATACTCTCTTTGCTGATGTACTCTGAGGCACACCGGGACGCTTTGTTGAAGATGCTGAACATGGCGTACGTCCCGCAAGAGATATCCGTCAACCAGTTGGAGGGTGTACTAGCCAACGTGAGTACCAGGGACGGTGTAGGTTTCACTGACCTAGACCTAACGCCTGAGGGTCGTAATCATAACAAAGCCTTGCACATCACTATGGAGTGCAAGGGTGCTGTTCTATCTCACGTGCTGGTAGACACCGGGTCGTCCCTGAATGTCCTACCCAAGCAAATCTTGAAGAAGATAGATGTTGAGGGAGTCGTGCTCACTCCCAGTGACCTTATAGTTCGTGCATTTGATGGATCCAAGCGTTCTGTCTTTGGTGAAGTCACACTGTCGGTGAAGATAGGTCCGGAAGTGTTCGATGTCATCTTCTACGTGATGGACATTCAGCCTGCTTATAGCTGTTTGTTGGGACGTCCGTGGATACACGCAGCTGGGGCAGTCTCGTCGACTCTCCACCAAAAGCTCAAGTATGTCTGGAACGGTCAGATTGTGACCGTATGTGGCGAAGAAGAAATTCTGGTGAGTCATCTCTCCTCATTCAAGTATGTTGAGGTAGATGGCGAGATCCACGAAACCCTGTGCCAGGCATTTGAGACTGTGGCGCTTGAAGGGGTAGCTTGTGCTGAGCAGAGGAAGCCAGGTGCTTCGATTACATCGTACAAGCAGGCCAAGGAAGTTGTAGACTCTGGCAGAGCTGAAGGTTGGGGCAAGATGGTTGACTTGCCGGTTAAAGAAGACAAATTCGGCATTGGGTACGAGCCTCTCCAAGTAGAGCAGAGCGTACAAGCAGGTCCGAGCACCTTCACCAGCGCTGGGCTGATGAACCATGGAGATGTCTTCGCTACTGATGGTGAAGACAGTGATTGTGATTTGGATGTCTGGGTCCGCCCTTGTGCACCAGGCGAGTCTATCAACAACTGGACGGATGAAGAAGTGGTCCAAGTTACTCTACTGACAGAGTAATTTTCTTTTGTTTTTTCATTTTTGCATGAAAACCCTACGTTCTGCCCAAGGCGTAGTGGTACATTGTAGGGCCACATCATGTTTACAATGTTTATAAATAAAGGACGTTTTGCAATCAAATTTTGAGATCTTTGTCTTTCTTTTTTTGGTTTTTCACTTTTTTCAAAATAATAAAAATGGCAATGTTTTTGTTTTTCGTGACTTTATTGGAATCTTTTTCTAAAAACAAAACATTAAACATGCAGAAGTGATATTTTGGCATCCACTGTGAGCGACTCTGTTATGGCTCAGTATGATTTCGACAATCCCATCTACCAAACTGAAGAGGAGAGTGAGGAAGACTGTGAACTCCCTGCAGAATTGGTCAGACTACTAAAGCAAGAGGAAAGGGTCATCCAACCTCATCAGGAGGAGTTGGAAACTGTTAATCTGGGTACTGAGGACGCCAGAAGAGAGATCAAGATCGGGGCTGCTTTAGAAGACTCTGTCAAGAGAAGATTAATTGAGATGCTGAAAGAATATGTGGAAATATTCGCCTGGTCATACCAAGATATGCCTGGGTTGGATACAGACATTGTGGTGCATCGGTTACCTCTTCGAGAAGAGTGTCCGTCGGTCAAGCAGAAACTTCGCAGACCTAGTCCTGATATGGCTGTCAAGATCAAGGAGGAGGTTCAGAAGCAGTGGGATGCAGGTTTCCTGGCTGTTACAAGTTACCCGCCGTGGGTTGCCAACATTGTTCCCGTGCCGAAGAAGGATGGCAAGGTCAGGATGTGTGTCGATTACCGAGATTTGAATAGGGCGAGTCCGAAAGATGATTTCCCATTACCTCACATTGATGTATTGGTGGATAATACAGCTCAATCCTCGGTATTCTCTTTCATGGACGGTTTCTCGGGCTATAACCAGATCAAGATGGCGCCAGAGGACATGGAAAAGACGACATTCATTACACCTTGGGGCACATTCTGCTACAAAGTGATGCCATTTGGGCTGAAGAATGCCGGTGCTACCTATCAGAGGGCAATGACGACTCTCTTTCATGACATGATGCACAAAGAGATCGAAGTGTACGTGGATGATATGATTGCGAAGTCGCAGACGGAAGAGGAGCACCTGGTAAATTTGCAGAAGTTGTTTGACAGACTGGTCAAGTTCAAACTGAGGCTGAACCCGAACAAATGTACGTTTGGAGTGAGATCTGGGAAGCTCTTAGGCTTCATTGTCAGTGAGAAAGGGATTGAGGTCGACCCAGCAAAAGTCAAAGCTATTCAAGAGATGCCTGAACCGAAGACGGAAAAGCAAGTCCGTGGGTTTTTAGGGAGGTTGAACTACATTGCAAGGTTCATATCTCATCTAACTGCTACATGTGAACCAATTTTCAAACTACTCAGAAAAAATCAGGCGATCAAATGGAATGATGATTGTCAGAAAGCTTTTGACAAAATCAAAGAATATCTACAGAAACCTCCAATCCTGATTCCTCCAGTTCCAGGGAGACCACTGATAATGTACCTATCAGTCACCGAGACTTCGATGGGGTGTGTATTGGGTCAGCATGACGAGTTTGGTCGAAAAGAGCATGCCATATACTACCTAAGCAAAAAGTTTACCGACTGTGAAACAAGATATTCACTGCTCGAGAAAACTTGCTGTGCTTTGGCCTGGGCTGCTCGCCGACTAAGGCAGTATATGTTGAACCATACTACTCTGTTGATTTCTAAGATGGATCCAGTCAAGTACATCTTTGAGAAGCCGGCTCTCACCGGACGTGTCGCTCGTTGGCAGATGATCTTAACAGAGTACGACATTCAGTACACGTCTCAAAAGGCCATCAAAGGTAGTGTATTGTCAGACTATCTTGCCGAACAACCGATCGATGATTATCAGCCTATGATGTTTGAATTCCCTGATGAAGACATCATGTACCTGAAGGCGAAAGATTGTGAAGAGCCAACTGTCGAGGAAGGACCGGATCCTGATGACAAGTGGACACTGATGTTCGATGGGGCTGTGAATATGAATGGTAACGGTGTTGGTGCAGTATTGGTCAATCCCAAAGGTGCTCATATACCTTTCTCTGCCAGGTTGACTTTCGATGTCACCAACAATGAAGCTGAGTATGAGGCTTGTATCATGGGGATAGAAGAAGCCATTGATCTGAGGATCAAAACTCTTGATATATTTGGAGATTCAGCTCTAGTGATCAATCAGGTCAATGGAGATTGGAATACGAACCAGCCGCATCTGATTCCGTATAGAGATTACACCAGAAGAATACTGACGTTCTTCAAGAAGGTGAAGCTGTGTCACGTCCCCCGGGATGAGAATCAGATGGCTGATGCTTTGGCTACTTTATCCTCTATGATAAAGGTTCATTGGTGGAATCATGTGCCACATATTGCTGTGAATCGACTCGAGAGGCCTGCGTATGTGTTTGCAGCCGAGTTAGTTGTTGCGATTGATGATAAACCGTGGTATTATGACATCAAGAACTTCCTCAAGACTCAAGAGTATCCTGAGGGTGCGTCGAAGAATGACAAGAAGACCCTGAGAAGGCTAGCTGGAAGCTTTTACTTGAATCAGGATGATGTGTTGTATAAGCGGAACTTTGACATGGTCTTGCTCAGATGCGTGGATAGACACGAAGCAGACATGTTAATGCAAGAAGTGCACGAGGGTTCGTTTGGTACCCACGCTGGTGGTCATGCAATGTCGAAGAAATTGCTGAGAGCCGGATATTACTGGATGACTATGGAATCCGATTGTTTCAAGTACGCTCGGAAATGCCATAAGTGTCAAATCTATGCTGATAAGGTGCATGTACCACCAAGCCCGTTGAATGTCATGAACTCGCCTTGGCCGTTTGCCATGTGGGGCATTGACATGATTGGGAAGATCGAGCCTACTGCTTCTAATGGACATCGCTTCATCTTGGTTGCGATCGATTACTTCACCAAATGGGTAGAAGCAGCTTCTTATGCCAACGTCACCAAACAAGTGGTTGCCCGGTTCATCAAGAAAGAAATCATCTGTCGTTATGGAGTTCCTGAGAGAATCATCACTGACAATGGTTCAAATCTTAACAACAAGATGATGAAAGACTTATGCAAGGATTTCAAGATTGAACATCACAATTCTTCTCCTTACAGACCAAAGATGAATGGTGCTGTAGAGGCAGCTAACAAGAATATCAAGAAGATTGTGCAGAAGATGGTCGTTACGTACAAGGATTGGCATGAGATGTTGCCTTTCGCGTTGCATGGGTACCGTACCTCAGTACGTACGTCGACCGGGGCAACCCCCTACTCCCTTGTGTATGGTATGGAAGCAGTCCTACCAGTTGAGGTGGAGATCCCTTCTCTGAGGATATTATTGGATGTCAAGCTGGATGAAGCCGAGTGGATTCGTACAAGGTTTAATGAGTTAAGCCTTATCGAAGAGAGACGGTTAGCAGCTGTGTGCCATGGGCAGTTGTATCAGAGAAGGATGAAGCGAGCCTTTGATCAGAAAGTGCGTCCTCGGACATTTCAAACTGGCGATCTGGTTTTGAAGAGGATCCTTCCTCCCGGTACAGATAACAGGGGCAAGTGGACTCCTAATTACGAAGGTCCATATGTTGTGAAGAAGGTCTTCTCCGGTGGAGCCTTGATGCTTACAACTATGGATGGTGAAGATTTTCCTTCCCCTGTTAACTCAGATGTAGTCAAAAAATACTTCGCATAAATTGACCCGCTGGACAAAAAGAATAAAAGAGTCCAGGCAAAAATGGGCATCCCGGCGAACCAAAAAACAGAAAGAAAAGGTTCGGGCAAAAGTTAGGGATAAAAATGAAAAAAATTGTACACCCGGTAAGTCGAAAACCCGCAAGGGCGGCTTAGGCAAAAATGGGTATCCCGGTGGATTGAAAACCCGAAAGGGCGATCCAGCCAAAAGAGGGATTAAAGCGAAGACTACAGTCTGAATTATCGGTACTTCATTATGCTTCGTCAGCTGCCATCTCAAAAGATGCGATCGGTCCAGTCATTCTTCTCAGAAAGCAAGGAGTTGGGAGGAAACTGATGATCTACGAGTTATAACAGAGTTGGGAAACAGTGAATGCCGCGTTCACATTGCCATTAGGATAGTTTATTTTTCCTTTTGTGTGCAATTACCTCATTCTAGGAATTGCTTCCCAATGTATTTGCCTTTTCAGGCACATTTTCAATCAATAAAAGTCGTTATTTAGATAAATTGCTCTCTTGTTTTTACTTTTATTGTTTTGTTTGCAAAAACGTCCGAATTTTTGATAAACATTGCATATAAAAACATGAAGGCTCAACAATGACGTGCAGAAAGATTAAAACACTTGAAAATCATTTTGAATGTTGAGGACACTTGAACGTATCTTGTCCATGTACCCCCTGGGGCATCCGTTATTCTGTTGTGCAGGTCGTTACCTGTGAGCATTCCCCGGCAGCTTATTTCCCCAAACAGAGTCGTTCTCCTAATTATGTTTTGTTCAAGTCTTCCCCAGCGAAGCAGTTATCTCTCCAGCAGAGTTCATCCTACCAGTGGATTGGACGAATGGCCTTAGCAGATTGATATCCACATCCCCAGTCGAGTTGATCCTACTTGTGAATATTGTGGGTCGTCCCCGGCGGACTAACAGTTATTCCCCCAAAGCATAGTTTATCTTGTATCTGAGGTTTGTATGAGCCTTATCCCCAGAGAGTTACCTGGTTTAGCTTCCCCAGCGGAGCTTTTATTTCCCCAAGCGGAATTTTCGTGGATTGATTGGGCTATCCCCAGCAGTTTACCTTTGCTTTCCCCTAGCAGAGTGGCATTATTACTCCCCAGCGAGTTGCCTTGTCTTCCTCTAGCGGAGTCGTATTATGGGTTCCCCAGCGGTTGTATTGTTCCCCCAGCGGATTTGTCTTGAAGTTTCCTCAGCACAGTCGTCCTGTGTATCTTCCCCGCAGAGCTCGCTTCATATTGAATTGCATATAGTAATCATTGCATCCTCAAAACTGCGTAGCATTTCCATTCCATATGGAGCATCACGCCATAGAAAAATTCAAACATATGCATTCATGTGTTCGGAACCCCATCAGACTGTATCCCCTGCAGCGACGAATTTTTTGTTCAACCTGTACAACATTTGCTACAGTCGCTCCAGTCAACATTTGGTGTTAATAATCCCCACAGAGGTTTATTTCCTCATCCGTTGGTGAAAGGAAAGCCTGCTTCTCCCCAGTGAGACCCCCTGCAAGTGTTCAGCCTTGCCCTGTCATCTTGTGGATGTCAGTATCCCGTAAGCACCCGCGTGTGTTGTTTCTTTGGTGTCGGTAAACACCATCCGTCGGTGATTTCCGGTCATGCGTAAGTGTCTGGTCTTCTTTGGTGTCGGTAAACACCATCCGTCGGTGATTTCCGGTCATGCGTAAGTGTCTGGTCTTCTTTGGTGTCGGTAAACACCATCCTTCGGTGATTTCCAGTCATGCGTAAGTGTCTGGTTTTCTTTTGATGTCGGTGAACATCCTCTTTCGATGATCATAATGTCGCCCTCCCTTCCCTAGTGAAGTATTCCTCCTCTCCGTTGGTGTCGATAAACGTGAGTCTCCCTTTCGTCCTATGATGTCTGGTTGAGTTTTCCTCCTCTCCGTTGGTGTCGATAAACGTGAGTCTCCCTTTCGTCCTATGATGTCTGGTTGAGTTTTCCTCCTCTCCGTTGGTATCGATAAACGTCGAGTTTTTCCCAATCATCCGTTGATGATTTGGTTGTGTTCACTCTCCCCAGTAGAGTTTCCTCCTCTCCGTTGGTGTCGATAAACGTCGAGTTTTTCCTAGTCATCCGATGATGTCTAGTTGTACCCCTCTCCATGCAGAGTTACCTCTCCGTTGGTTTCGATCAACGTCGAGTTTTTCCCGATCATCCGTTGATGATTTGGTTGTGTCCTTCTTCCCTAGTGAAGTATTCCTCCTCTCCGTTGGTGTCGATAAACGTCGAGTTTTTCCTATTCGTCCTATGACGTCTAGTTGTACTTGTCCCCACGTGGATTTACCTCTCCGTTGGTCTTGGTAAACGTCGAGTTTTTCCTATTCGTCCTATGACGTCTAGTTGTACCTGTCCCCACGTGGATTTACCTCTCCGTTGGTCTTGGTAAACGTCGAGTTTTTCCTATTCGTCCTATGACGTCTAGTTGTACCTGTCCCCACGTGGATTTACCTCTCCGTTGGTTCCGGTAAACGCTGAGTTTTTCCTAGTTGTCCGTTGGCATCTAGTTGTGATTTCTTTTCCCATTCATCGTCGTTGCGATGTCTGGATGTGGCCGTACCCTTTGCAAAAAACAAAAATACCCAGTAATAAAGAATCAAATCCCAGTGGACGTTTCCATTGGTGGATCCCTATTGTGCAAATTCTATGGTTCTTGGTATTCAATCCCTGGTTACCCTGAAAGTCTGACAGCCGCTGCTATCATCCATTCGGGTTCCCAGCTGATTGAATAGGGGCAGCTGTAGCACCTCAAATTTGCACCCATCATTGTACATACCATCTCATATTAGGTCATAACATATCATAGTCCATTGCATAGCATTGCATTGCCACCAGTTGCCTCAAGTGCAAGCAAGTCAAGAATTAGGTCAAACTGATCAGGAGATCAGTCCACCAAGCAAGCAAGGTTGTTTCTCAAGGAGCCAAGGCCCTAGGGTTTGTACAACAAGTTCACATGACTTGGGGGTCCATTTGAAGTGTTTAGGTCAAAGATTGGATGTTCAGAGGTCATCAGTTCATGCACAGTCAGTCAGAAACCCTAGAAAAGTCAAACTTGGTCAACTTTGGTTGATTTTATGGTTTTGATGGATGGATTTGGTTTGAGAGAGCTTATTCATGTCCCAATAGGCCTCATGTATCATGGCAATCAACGTCATTGAAGAATTTGAAGCCAATCAGAAAATTTCCCAAAATAGAAAGTGGACCTGTAATTTCAACTGCCAAAAATGGAAACTTCTTGATCCTCAACTTACATCATGATACAAGCTTCAAATGAATTTTTGCCCAACATGAAAGTTGAAGATATTGTTCTCCCATTTCCAAAAAGTCCAAGAACTCTCAAATCCCATGTATGGTTAGCAAGATATGATCAATTCAATTTCAAAAATTTGTGAACTTCAAAGAGCCATATCTCATGAACCACAAGGCCAATTTTAGTGGGGTTTTTTCCTACAAGCTCCATTTGTTCCCCTCTTTCCAAAAATGCACTTCTCATTCACCAAAACCTTACTATGCAAAATGGCATTTTTGAGTTTGACTTCATTAAAATTCAAGTGTGCAAAATGTTGACTTTTCAATTTGGCTATTTTTAACACAATTGGCCAATTGGGAATTGTTTGGAATGATGTTTGAAACTTGCTCAAGGCCCAAACTCGGCCAGGCTTTACACCCTCCATGTTCAAATGGTTCAAACTTAGCAAATGGCAAAACCTTTTCATTTAAGTTAACCTTGTTTAGCATTTGTTAAGCCAAGTTAAAACAGAAGTATTTAAGGATATTTTCTGCATTTCAGAACCCTAGCAGCAGCCTTTACACACAGAAAAAACTCTCATTCTCTCATTTTCGATTTCTGCTCACTTTGCATTTCTGCTCAAAATCCTCAAAAGACCACGAGCACCCTTTGTATTTTCATCATCTGGCCAACATTGTAAGCTCATTTCCAGCATGAAACCTCAACTGTAGCTGCAGCATCGAGTTCTGTTTCTTCAAGGCATTTCCATGGCAAGTGTAGATTCAAGGTGGAATTGAGTTGTTCGAGCTGATTTTCTTCAAGCAGTCATCATTATCAACCACTAACTTCATCTGTTTGTGCCTATATCATCAAAATAACAACTGCTTCCTCCATTTTATCATGACCAAGTAAAATTTCGACTCTCTTTTTTCTCTGATCCATGCTATGTTTTTGATAGTCCTTGCCTTGCTGAGTGTTATGAACTTGGAATCGTGTTAAATGGTGGTTTGGTTTAGGAGAAATCTAGTTTTTAATTTTGAAATTCAAAGTGGTTTTTGCTTGATTCATGCTATCTAGAGTGTTTTAATGTAAATGAATGATGGAATATGTATGTGTGTTGTTTGATGATCACGACGGTATAAGCAATTTCTGTTTCTGGGTGATTTGTTTTTGCTCGATTTGCTGAAGGTGATGAAGCTGTTACTGCTGCTTTGAAAACCCTAACATTTTTCCAGAAATCCTGTTTCATGTATGCATGTGTGTTGGCTACTGATGTTGCTTTAGTTGCATGATATCACTATTTCCACTGCCATGCTGCTGATGCATTTTTGTATGAATTCCGTTTTGTGATGTTGGTTGCATGAAGTTGAGTTGCTGTTGCATAAACCCTAAGGGTTTTGAACCCAGAACACGATTGGTGGCTTTGTTTGATTTTTTCTGCTTGCTTACTGTTCCATTGGGAATCAACCAATGAGAACATTTCGTTGCCTGGCCTTAAACGATGTGTTTTGATTAATGAAGGCGATAATTACTGAATTGCCACTCGGTCAATTTTGACCTATTAAAATCATGTCCTTTTGTTCTTTCCATTCCAATTTGTTACCTCATCTTCCAAAAATCATAATTCACTCATATTAATTCCAAAATTCCTGAAAATTTCAGTATTGTGTTCACATGAATGTCTACTTTTTTATCATGATTTTTGCTGAATTTTTGGTTGGCTGGATTTTTAATGGCATTAGGGTTCTTAACATGTATGCACATTTTGTACCTTTTGCCAATCCTCTTGTGAAATTGTGATGATGCATCCATTTGATCTGAAATTTTTTGTGGTTAATCTACACTCATTCATGTTTGTTTTGATGTAGAGTTCTTGAATTTATCTTATGTGGTTGTTAAGATATGAATTTTGGAAGTAGGGTGTGACAATTTGTGTCACACCAATGATATGCAATTTCATGATTTTTGTTGACATTGCTTCCTGACCTCCAATTAATGTGAAATTTTGCATGATCCTTCTCTTATATGTCTAGTTGATGTGTGATTTTTCCTGGAATTAATTATGGCATTTCCAAATTGTTTGAGATTTTATCCCCTGTTTGACCAAAATGTTGACTTGTGTGATACATCTTGCCATTTCCTTTGTGAAATTCTCATACCTTATTGGATGATCATGAAATTTTACATGTGCATACTAGACATCTGGAGCTTTGCATTTGTGTTGATCCCATCCATTTCTCATCTGTTTTCATTTAGTTATGATTTTTTGAAGTTCATACATGAATGTTTGACTTCTTTGTGCATGCTTGAAATTGTTTTGACTTCCTGATTTTCATTGACCATCTTCCCATGATCCAATTGAGCTGAAATTTTATATGTATGCCATGTTATGGATTGTGATTGACCCTGAATTATTTGATAATTTTTGGAATTGACTATGTTTGGTTTTGAGCTAAGTCTTGTTGTTGACTTCATTGAGCATATTCAAATTTGCTTTGACTTCATGATTTTCATTGACTGCCTTCCACTTGTCCAATTGTGATGAAATTTTACATGCTTACCATGCTAGGTGTTAGGATTGTTCATGAATTATTTGGTGATTTTTTTGAAAATGTTTGAGTTGACTTTTGATGCAAGTCTTTCTGTTGACTTCTATGTGCACCAATTTGCCAAGCTTTGACTTCTTTTGTCTATGAAATGATGATGATGCATGATATGAACATGAACCCAATTGTGCTTGCTTCTTAAATGTTTGAACTTGACTTTGGTTGACTTTCATTTGCTGCTTTAACTTTTTCATTTGTTTTTGACCCTAGGCTTGTCCTAGTGGTCTTTTGGGCTTATGATTGAGTTTATGTTTCAGGTTAAGCAACAATGCCTCAAAGATCATACAAATTTGATTGAGTTTGATTACATATCATGTGCTAACCCTTGTTTTGTAGGTGGCTTGACTCATTTGACTTGAGTTTGTGCTTTGCACATTGGTTCCTCTGTGTTGACTTTTGTTTACCAATTCCTTTTGCTTTAAACTGTTGAGCTGTATACTGATTAGTTTGACTATTTCAGGTACCCTTAGTTGCTTAAGTTCTTTGAACTTGCTTTGCTTTGCTATTTAGCAACTTGCTTGAGGTATAATTCCTTTTTCTTCATGTAGTCTGGAGACCCGGCCTGTTATTTGGCCGGGCAAACTGTCTGAAGTCCTCCTTAAGAGGCAATGCTTGTGTATGTTTAAATTGTCCTTGTATAGAGTCAAAGACCTCCTAAGTGAAGAGGCAATTGGCAGAACCCAAGGGATAAGCAACCTATCCCCTGCTATTCAGTGTGTCTTCTGTTTTGCTCACACCATTGTGTTGATGCATTACAGATAAAAACCCAAGATCTTGTGCAATTGCACAGTTGAGTCAGTATCTAATGTGTAGAAGGGTTCCCACTTTCTGAACCCACACATTCTTGTCAAATGCTCTCCCAGGCCAGGGATAGAAGCAATGAGGCACACCCCTCATCTCCTTTCATCTGCTTCACCTTAGCCCCTCAATGGCAAGGTTAAGAGCAACACTCACCCCATTCCAGAGGTTTGTTTGTTGAGGTTGATGTGACCCCTCGACTAAAACCTAACCCATGTTTGAGCCCCCTTGTTGGTGTGTTTACTTTATGTTGAATGTGTTTGTGTGTGCTTATGTGGTGATCATATCCCCTAGGTTGTTAGACTCCGCGTAGTCTCGTTTGCATGTCAATTAAGGTAGCACGGTTCCTTCGTATAGGACTTCCTTTCTTGCTTGTTGCTTTCTTAAAACACAAACAAACAGCATCCCCTCTTAAGGATACGTTAACTCCTTCTACTACAGATGAGTAAGTCTCCAAAGGTCGAGCATCAGGAAGATTGTGCAGTGACGTTGTCCACTTAAAAAACACAAACCAACAGTAATTATCCAGCCGAACTACGGCAACTCTGATTCTCATGTCCAGATGAGATACGTAGGCACGAGATGCGATGTCTTGTCGAGTTTGACTAACCACTAACACTAATTCTTTTCTCTCGCCCGCGTTGCGATTGAGACCTCCCCTTTCTCTTGCCCTAGTTGCAATCGAGACCCCCCTTGCTTCCTGTGCAAGTTTGGTGTGTGTGTGGCTTGCTTCCTGTGTAAGTCATGTCTAGGATAGGTTGGCCCGTGTGCCATTTAGCTAGAAACCTTAACTTAGGGTTGATTTTGCATGACAACATCTAGGCTCGAGTCGTAGTCTCCCTAGAGTTGTGTCTCCCTCTGTTATCTGGTTAGGCTAAGTCCTTTATCCCTGCGTAGGGGAACTACATCGCCCTGATCTTCACACCAGATGAAGTATGTAGGCAGGAGATTGAGCTGATCTCTCCGGGCGCCTTTTTTTTTCTTTTTGTGTGTTGTTTGACAGTTGCTAGGCTCGAGTGCCTGACTCCTTAGCAATTTGTTGTCTGTTTGTTTGAGTGTGTGCTTGACAGTTATAGGCTCGAGTCCCCGACTCCCTATTAACTTGTTATGTTGTTGTGTGCTTGGAAGCTGATGTAAGTCCATCGAATGGCATTCGGGTTCCAGTGTGGGTGTGTTTTGGTTCGGATGCCGATATAAGTCCAGTGATTGGCAGTCGGGCTCCACGTTTGCCTGTGCTGTTTTGTTTGTTTGTGTGCGTGTCAGCCGAGCTACGAATGCTCTGATTCTTCTCTCGTCCGAGGAGATACGTATGCATAGGATGCGACATCCTAGCGAGCATGTGTCGTTTCCCCAGTCCGAACTACTTCGACTCTGATGTCTATGCCTGATAGACTAAGTAGGCCCAGGATGCGATATCCTGCCGAGTCAGTTTCAGTCAGTTTCTTGTGTCTCTTTCAGCCAGTGTGTGTGTGTGTGAGCAGTGTTTAGCAACCATTTATCCTTCCTTTTGTGCGTGGATCCCGTCGAGTACGACGGATGCGTAGGGGTGCTAATACCTTCCCTTCGCATAACCGACTCCCGAACCCATTCTCTTTGGTCGCGAGACCATGTCTTTTCCCAGGTTTACTCTGAGCGTTTCCTTTCCCTCTTTTGGGATAAATAACGCACGGTGGCGGCTCTGTTGTTTCTTCTTTTCCCGCCGGTTTTTCGCGTAATGCGACAGCTGGCGACTCTGTTGGGGACGTAGAGAAGTTGACCTATGCTGGTCCATCTTCCCTGAGCGAGTCTCTCCTAGCGCTCTCTAGGATTAGGGTTTTGGTTGCTTTGTGCTGTGTTTATTTATTGCATTCATTATTTGTTCATTTCATTTATTGATTGCATTGATTGTGTGCATTGATGTTTGCATTCATATTCATTATTCATTCTGCCTGGCTGGTTGTCTGTTTTCTCTGTGTGGGGTGGGAGTCAGTTGAGGTAAAAGGTCCAATACCCAGACCATGAGTGAAATCTAGGATGACTAGGAATAGAGTGATTCATGGGAAGCGGGTGGTATTGCGCCACTTAGCGGAACATTGATATCACGAGCAGTTCAGACCCTGGTAGGGTATCGTCGTTACATACTTCGGGTGTGTATATGATGGTATTTTGCGAAAGGTTATTTATGCTGCGTTTCTCTCAGCTTTACCCTGGCCTAGACTACACCCGTGAGTGGGGAAGGGTTATTCATTACAGGTACTGTTGGTGACTTGGTTCTGTTGGTGACTCTAGTTCAGACAACAGTGTGATCAGTTTGACCATAAGTTGGATTTATGTTCTGATTTTGACTGAAGCTTCGACCTAGTGATCAGAGTTTGCACAACCAGCCAGTCCAGTCTGCATCATGTGCATCATAGCATATTTATTTTTCAAAAGAAACGCAATAAAAAAAAAATCAATCAAAAAAAAAAGAAAAAAAAAAAAGAAAAAAAACTAATCTCTGCATGCATATCATTTCTCAGGTACATTCCCGAGCTTGACTACTGATAGAGATGGCAACAGTCTCAGAGCCGAAGCGGAAGACCTGTTCCTACAGTTTCCATCGTGAGCCGTTGACTCCACTAGTCGAGTTGGGTAGTCTCGTGACAGATGATCGACTGAAGAGATTTGTTGGGCAGTATGGAGATATTCTGACAGTGCTGAAGACCGTAGTAGATCCAGTTCCCCTGCAGACTCTTCTACAGTTTTATGATCCAGAGCTCAGATGCTTCACATTCCAAGATTATCAGCTAGCACCTACTCTCGAGGAGTATGCTATCCTGTTGAATGTCCCTATTCAGCATCAGACACCTTTCTTGGACGTCCCAAAGGAGGTTGACTTCAGATTGATTGCCAGAGCTCTCCGGTTGAGTGTTAAGGAGGTTGGTGAGAATTGGAAGCCCTGTGGGGAGGTAGTGGGTCTGCCATTGAAGTTTCTGTTGAGGGTAGCCAGAGATGAAGCAGAGAAGGGGAATTGGGAAGTTTTTCACGCACAGCTTGCCGCCATGATCTATGGGATTGTCCTATTTCCCAGTATGCCAAATTTCATTGATTTTGCTGCCATCAGCATCTTCATCAGAGGGAATCCAGTCCCCACTTTGTTAGCTGATACTTACTATGCCATCCACAGTAGGCATGGTAAGGGTGGAGCCATCAGGTGTTGCTTACCTCTTCTGTTCAAATGGTTCATGTCTCTTCTGCCAACCAGTGGACCATTTGTGGATACCCAGAGCACTCTTAAGTGGACTCAGAGGGTCATGTCGCTCACTTCTTATGACATCAGATGGCAGTCGTACCGGATGGATGTGAAGAATGTTATCATGAGTTGTGGTGAATTCCGGAATGTGCCACTCGTAGGGACCAAAGGCTGTATCAACTACAATCCAATTCTTTCTCTTCGCCAGTTGGGTTTGTTATGAGTAGAAGACCGCTTGAAGCTGAAGTAGCTGAGAGTGTGTATTTTGAGAAGCGTACTGACCCTGTTAGATTGGAGCAGATTGGGAGAGCCTGGAAATTTGTTGAAGCGAAGGATGGATCCGTCTTAGGGAAGAAGTTTGCCATTGCAATGCCCGATTACACTGATTGGGTAAAGAAGAGAGTGGAAACTTTGCTGCTACCCTACGATAGGATGGAGCCGTTGAGAGAGCAACCACCTTTGGTTCTTGCTGATAGTGTGCCTGCTGAACACTATAAGCAAGCCCTGATGGAGAGTCGTCGTCTGAAAGAGAAGGAGCAAGACACTCAGATGGAGCTGTACAAAGCTCAGGCTGATAAGCTGCACTTGGCCCATCAACTCAGGGAAGTGCAAGGAGAGGATACTAGCAGGGCAAGAAGCAGGAAGAGATCATATGAGGAGATGGAATCCATGTTAGATACAGAGCATAGGGAATGCTTGAGACTACAGAGAGCAGAAGTCAACCATCAGAAGAAGATCAGAGATTTAGAAAAGCAACTCAAAGACAAAGACACTCAGTTGAAGAAAGAGGTGGAGTTGAGACAGAAGTCAGAAGATTATCTTGGAGGAGAAGTCTTGGAGCTTAGAAGACAACTGAAGGAGAAGATTACCCCTCTACCAGAATGTTCAGAATGCACACTGTTGATAGACCAGTGCCATTACCTGAAGACCCTCATTCCGGAAGACCGTCTGTCTTAGATTGTATCTTTGTTTGTATTTATTGAGAATCACCTCCAGGCTTGTTGGATGGGATTCATTTGTTTGTACTCCGTCTTTGGATCTTATTGTCGAGAATCACCTCCAGGCTTGTTGGATGGGATTCTTTTTCTTTGTACTCTGTTTATCCGAATATTTTGTTGACTTGGTTGTATTGACCTTTTTACCCTTATGTATAGATAAGGTTGTCAGTATTTCCCTGTTGTTCTCATTTTCCCTGTATCTGTATTGTTCTCTTGTTGCTGCAGGTTGCCATCTTTTGAGGATGGGTCAGGCTCTTTGAATGCCTGAGAAATGAGCATATCATGTGCATCATGCATATCATTAAAACATCATACTCATATCATTTGCATAACAGGTGTTCTTGTGCCGTCTTCTCACTTTGATTCCTGTGTCCAGGCAGGATAGCTGATCAAAGACCACACCGCTACTCAACGAGGCTCAACCATCAACGCAACATGGATCAAGTACAAGCTGAGTTGGCAGAGATGAGGGCTAACATGGCCCAGTTCATGCACATGATGCAAGGGGTTGCACAAGGCCAAGAAGAGCTCCGAGCACTAGTTCAGAGGCAAGAAGCTGCAATTCCACCGCCCAACCAGGCTCTACCAGAAGGAAATCCAGTTCCTGACATTCCTGCTGCTGCTATTCCCGTCAACAACTATGCTGTAGGTGAAGAGTTGAGGGGTATCCGAGTTGACGGTCAACCGATTGCTCCAGATGCTGCTAGTGCCAGAGTCATTCATGTTCCAGCCCGTAATAGAATTCCGATTGTTGACAGACAAGAGGATTTGTTCACTATGCTCAGCGAAGACGACGACATTTTGGGCAGAAATGATGCGAGAGATCGTAAAGTTGAGGCCCTTGCTGAGAAGATCAGGGCAATAGAATGTCAAAACTCTCTCGGTTTTGATGTTACAAATATGGGATTGGTTGAAGGCTTGAGAATCCCGCACAAATTCAAGGCACCGTCATTTGATAAATACAACGGTACCTCCTGCCCTCGCACCCATGTGCAGGCATACTACAGAAAGATATCCGCATACACTGATGATGAGAAGATGTGGATGTATTTCTTCCAAGATAGCCTATCTGGGGCGTCTTTGGACTGGTATATGGAATTGAAGCGGGATTCAATTCGATGCTGGAGAGATCTGGGTGAGGCGTTCCTCAGACAGTATAAGCACAATATGGACATGGCTCCGACCAGGACTCAGCTGCAGAGTCTTTGTCAGAAAAATAATGAAAGCTTTAAAGAGTACGCCCAGAGATGGCGCGAGTTGGCTGCGAGAGTTCAACCCCCTATGCTGGAAAGGGAGTTGACTGACATGTTTATCAGCACTCTGCAAGGTGTGTATATGGACCGGATGGGAAGTTGCCCATTCGGAAGTTTTTCTGACGTCGTCATCTGTGGCGAAAGAACTGAAAGTTTAATCAAAGCTGGGAGGATTCATGATGCGGGTTCTTCGTCGTCCTCGAAGAAACCCTTCTCTGGGGCACCTCGTCGTAGAGAAGGAGAGACCAATAATGTACAACACAGAGGGGGTGTGTACAGAGCAAGTGCAAACAGAGACCAAAATCGTCTGGTGGCTGCAGTGACTATTCCTGCACCTCAGCCTCGTCAACAACAACAAAGGGCTCAACAACCACAACAACCACCACAACAACAACAGCAACGTCCCTATCAGCCGAGACAGGGTCTGCAGTCTAATAGAAGATTTCACCCGTTACCCATGACGTATGCTGAGCTTTTGCCTGAGTTGCTCAGATTGGGTTTCGTAGAGTTGCGTACAATGGCTACCCCAACAGTATTGCCGCTTGGGTATGATGCGAACGTCCGCTGTGACTTTCACTCTGGGGCACCAGGCCACCACACTGAAAGATGCCGGGCTCTGCAACATAAAGTTCAAGACTTGATCGATGCTAAAGCGATCAACTTTGCTCCAGTGCCAAATGTAGTAAACAATCCTATGCCTCAGCATGACGGGCATAGGGTGAACAATGTTGAAGAAGGAGAGGCTGAAGACTTGGTGGTTAATGTTGAAGACATTCAGACTTCTCTGTTGACAGTAAAGGGCCGTCTGCTGAAAGGGGGTGTGGACCCAGGTTGTAAAGAAGACTGTGTGGGTTGTTCAGAAGCTACCAATGGTTGTGACCAGTTGAAGGCTGGTATTCAGAAACTGATTAATGAAGGCTGTCTCCAGTTCAGCCGGGCCGTTAAGGGTAATGGGGCAGTGTCTACTGTCACCATTTATTTCAAGCCGTCTGAAGGACGAGGGCGAGGGGCTGTCAGTGCACCTACCACGAACAATACTCCGGTTACCATTCCAGCTCCGGTAACCATCCGTGCACCAACTACTATTGTCGCGCCTGGCAGAAGGCAAGTTGAAAATAGTAGGGCTGTTCCATGGAGGTACGACAACGCCTATCGCAATGATAGAAGGGCTGGTAGTCAGACAAGACCAGCTGTGCAAGCACCTGTTACTATCAGTGCTCCTGTGAGAACTCCTGCGGTTGCAAGTCCTGTGGTGGACAATGTTGGAGGACCGGGAGGTTTCACTAGGAGTGGACGACTGTTTGCTCCTCAGCCTTTGAGGGATGCTGCTGCTGAGGCATCCGCCAGAGCTAAGGGCAAACAAGCAGTGGTTGACGAAGAACCGGCTCAGAAGGAGGCTGAGGGTTCTTTTCAAAAAGATGTTGAGGAGTTCATGAAGATTATCAAAAAGAGTGACTACAAGATCGTAGATCAGCTCAATCAGACTCCGTCAAAAATTTCAATACTCTCTTTGCTGATGTACTCTGAGGCACACCGGGACGCTTTGTTGAAGATGCTGAACATGGCGTACGTCCCGCAAGAGATATCCGTCAACCAGTTGGAGGGTGTACTAGCCAACGTGAGTACCAGGGACGGTGTAGGTTTCACTGACCTAGACCTAACGCCTGAGGGTCGTAATCATAACAAAGCCTTGCACATCACTATGGAGTGCAAGGGTGCTGTTCTATCTCACGTGCTGGTAGACACCGGGTCGTCCCTGAATGTCCTACCCAAGCAAATCTTGAAGAAGATAGATGTTGAGGGAGTCGTGCTCACTCCCAGTGACCTTATAGTTCGTGCATTTGATGGATCCAAGCGTTCTGTCTTTGGTGAAGTCACACTGTCGGTGAAGATAGGTCCGGAAGTGTTCGATGTCATCTTCTACGTGATGGACATTCAGCCTGCTTATAGCTGTTTGTTGGGACGTCCGTGGATACACGCAGCTGGGGCAGTCTCGTCGACTCTCCACCAAAAGCTCAAGTATGTCTGGAACGGTCAGATTGTGACCGTATGTGGCGAAGAAGAAATTCTGGTGAGTCATCTCTCCTCATTCAAGTATGTTGAGGTAGATGGCGAGATCCACGAAACCCTGTGCCAGGCATTTGAGACTGTGGCGCTTGAAGGGGTAGCTTGTGCTGAGCAGAGGAAGCCAGGTGCTTCGATTACATCGTACAAGCAGGCCAAGGAAGTTGTAGACTCTGGCAGAGCTGAAGGTTGGGGCAAGATGGTTGACTTGCCGGTTAAAGAAGACAAATTCGGCATTGGGTACGAGCCTCTCCAAGCAGAGCAGAGCGTACAAGCAGGTCCGAGCACCTTCACCAGCGCTGGGCTGATGAACCATGGAGATGTCTTCGCTACTGATGGTGAAGACAGTGATTGTGATTTGGATGTCTGGGTCCGCCCTTGTGCACCAGGCGAGTCTATCAACAACTGGACGGCTGAAGAAGTGGTCCAAGTTACTCTACTGACAGAGTAATTTTCTTTTGTTTTTTCATTTTTGCATGAAAACCCTACGTTCTGCCCAAGGCGTAGTGGTACATTGTAGGGCCACATCATGTTTACAATGTTTATAAATAAAGGACGTTTTGCAATCAAATTTTGAGATCTTTGTCTTTCTTTTTTTGGTTTTTCACTTTTTTCAAAATAATAAAAATGGCAATGTTTTTGTTTTTCGTGACTTTATTGGAATCTTTTTCTAAAAACAAAACATTAAACATGCAGAAGTGATATTTTGGCATCCACTGTGAGCGACTCTGTTATGGCTCAGTATGATTTCGACAATCCCATCTACCAAACTGAAGAGGAGAGTGAGGAAGACTGTGAACTCCCTGCAGAATTGGTCAGACTACTAAAGCAAGAGGAAAGGGTCATCCAACCTCATCAGGAGGAGTTGGAAACTGTTAATCTGGGTACTGAGGACGCCAGAAGAGAGATCAAGATCGGGGCTGCTTTAGAAGACTCTGTCAAGAGAAGATTAATTGAGATGCTGAAAGAATATGTGGAAATATTCGCCTGGTCATACCAAGATATGCCTGGGTTGGATACAGACATTGTGGTGCATCGGTTACCTCTTCGAGAAGAGTGTCCGTCGGTCAAGCAGAAACTTCGCAGAACTAGTCCTGATATGGCTGTCAAGATCAAGGAGGAGGTTCAGAAGCAGTGGGATGCAGGTTTCCTGGCTGTTACAAGTTACCCGCCGTGGGTTGCCAACATTGTTCCCGTGCCGAAGAAGGATGGCAAGGTCAGGATGTGTGTCGATTACCGAGATTTGAATAGGGCGAGTCCGAAAGATGATTTCCCATTACCTCACATTGATGTATTGGTGGATAATACAGCTCAATCCTCGGTATTCTCTTTCATGGACGGTTTCTCGGGCTATAACCAGATCAAGATGGCGCCAGAGGACATGGAAAAGACGACATTCATTACACCTTGGGGCACATTCTGCTACAAAGTGATGCCATTTGGGCTGAAGAATGTCGGTGCTACCTATCAGAGGGCAATGACGACTCTCTTTCATGACATGATGCACAAAGAGATCGAAGTGTACGTGGATGATATGATTGCGAAGTCGTAGACGGAAGAGGAGCACCTGGTAAATTTGCAGAAGTTGTTTGACAGACTGGTCAAGTTCAAACTGAGGCTGAACCCGAACAAATGTACGTTTGGAGTGAGATCTGGGAAGCTCTTAGGCTTCATTGTCAGTGAGAAAGGGATTGAGGTTGACCCAGCAAAAGTCAAAGCTATTCAAGAGATGCCTGAACCGAAGACGGAAAAGCAAGTCCGTGGGTTTTTAGGGAGGTTGAACTACATTGCAAGGTTCATATCTCATCTAACTGCTACATGTGAACCAATTTTCAAACTACTCAGAAAAAATCAGGCGATCAAATGGAATGATGATTGTCAGAAAGCTTTTGACAAAATCAAAGAATATCTACAGAAACCTCCAATCCTGATTCCTCCAGTTCCAGGGAGACCACTGATAATGTACCTATCAGTCACCGAGACTTCGATGGGGTGTGTATTGGGTCAGCATGACGAGTCTGGTCGAAAAGAGCATGCCATATACTACCTAAGCAAAAAGTTTACCGACTGTGAAACAAGATATTCACTGCTCGAGAAAACTTGCTGTGCTTTGGCCTGGGCTGCTCGCCGACTAAGGCAGTATATGTTGAACCATACTACTCTGTTGATTTCTAAGATGGATCCAGTCAAGTACATCTTTGAGAAGCCGGCTCTCACCGGACGTGTCGCTCGTTGGCAGATGATCTTAACAGAGTACGACATTCAGTACACGTCTCAAAAGGCCATCAAAGGTAGTGTATTGTCAGACTATCTTGCCGAACAACCGATCGATGATTATCAGCCTATGATGTTTGAATTCCCTGATGAAGACATCATGTACCTGAAGGCGAAAGATTGTGAAGAGCCACCTGTCGAGGAAGGACCGGATCCTGATGACAAGTGGACACTGATGTTCGATGGGGCTGTGAATATGAATGGTAACGGTGTTGGTGCAGTATTGGTCAATCCCAAAGGTGCTCATATACCTTTCTCTGCCAGGTTGACTTTCGATGTCACCAACAATGAAGCTGAGTATGAGGCTTGTATCATGGGGATAGAAGAAGCCATTGATCTGAGGATCAAAACTCTTGATATATTTGGAGATTCAGCTCTAGTGATCAATCAGGTCAATGGAGATTGGAATACGAACCAGCCGCATCTGATTCCGTATAGAGATTACACCAGAAGAATACTGACGTTCTTCAAGAAGGTGAAGCTGTGTCACGTCCCCCGGGATGAGAATCAGATGGCTGATGCTTTGGCTACTTTATCCTCTATGATAAAGGTTCATTGGTGGAATCATGTGCCACATATTGCTGTGAATCGACTCGAGAGGCCTGCGTATGTGTTTGCAGCCGAGTTAGTTGTTGCGATTGATGATAAACCGTGGTATTATGACATCAAGAACTTCCTCAAGACTCAAGAGTATCCTGAGGGTGCGTCGAAGAATGACAAGAAGACCCTGAGAAGGCTAGCTGGAAGCTTTTACTTGAATCAGGATGATGTGTTGTATAAGCGGAACTTTGACATGGTCTTGCTCAGATGCGTGGATAGACACGAAGCAGACATGTTAATGCAAGAAGTGCACGAGGGTTCGTTTGGTACCCACGCTGGTGGTCATGCAATGTCGAAGAAATTGCTGAGAGCCGGATATTACTGGATGACTATGGAATCCGATTGTTTCAAGTACGCTCGGAAATGCCATAAGTGTCAAATCTATGCTGATAAGGTGCATGTACCACCAAGCCCGTTGAATGTCATGAACTCGCCTTGGCCGTTTGCCATGTGGGGCATTGACATGATTGGGAAGATCGAGCCTACTGCTTCTAATGGACATCGCTTCATCTTGGTTGCGATCGATTACTTCACCAAATGGGTAGAAGCAGCTTCTTATGCCAACGTCACCAAACAAGTGGTTGCCCGGTTCATCAAGAAAGAAATCATCTGTCGTTATGGAGTTCCTGAGAGAATCATCACTGACAATGGTTCAAATCTTAACAACAAGATGATGAAAGACTTATGCAAGGATTTCAAGATTGAACATCACAATTCTTCTCCTTACAGACCAAAGATGAATGGTGCTGTAGAGGCAGCTAACAAGAATATCAAGAAGATTGTGCAGAAGATGGTCGTTACGTACAAGGATTGGCATGAGATGTTGCCTTTCGCGTTGCATGGGTACCGTACCTCAGTACGTACGTCGACCGGGGCAACCCCCTACTCCCTTGTGTATGGTATGGAAGCAGTCCTACCAGTTGAGGTGGAGATCCCTTCTCTGAGGATATTATTGGATGTCAAGCTGGATGAAGCCGAGTGGATTCGTACAAGGTTTAATGAGTTAAGCCTTATCGAAGAGAGACGGTTAGCAGCTGTGTGCCATGGGCAGTTGTATCAGAGAAGGATGAAGCGAGCCTTTGATCAGAAAGTGCGTCCTCGGACATTTCAAACTGGCGATCTGGTTTTGAAGAGGATCCTTCCTCCCGGTACAGATAACAGGGGCAAGTGGACTCCTAATTACGAAGGTCCATATGTTGTGAAGAAGGTCTTCTCCGGTGGAGCCTTGATGCTTACAACTATGGATGGTGAAGATTTTCCTTCCCCTGTTAACTCAGATGTAGTCAAAAAATACTTCGCATAAATTGACCCGCTGGACAAAAAGAATAAAAGAGTCCAGGCAAAAATGGGCATCCCGGCGAACCAAAAAACAGAAAGAAAAGGTTCGGGCAAAAGTTAGGGATAAAAATGAAAAAAAATTGTACACCCGGTAAGTCGAAAACCCGCAAGGGCGGCTTAGGCAAAAATGGGTATCCCGGTGGATTGAAAACCCGAAAGGGCGATCCAGCCAAAAGAGGGATTAAAGCGAAGACTACAGTCTGAATTATCGGTACTTCATTATGCTTCGTCAGCTGCCATCTCAAAAGATGCGATCGGTCCAGTCATTCTTCTCAGAAAGCAAGGAGTTGGGAGGAAACTGATGATCTACGAGTTATAACAGAGTTGGGAAACAGTGAATGCCGCGTTCACATTGCCATTAGGATAGTTTATTTTTCCTTTTGTGTGCAATTACCTCATTCTAGGAATTGCTTCCCAATGTATTTGCCTTTTCAGGCACATTTTCAATCAATAAAAGTCGTTATTCAGATAAATTGCTCTCTTGTTTTTACTTTTATTGTTTTGTTTGCAAAAACGTCCGAATTTTTGATAAACATTGCATATAAAAACATGAAGGCTCAACAATGACGTGCAGAAAGATTAAAACATTTGAAAATCATTTTGAATGTTGAGGACACTTGAACGTATCTTGTCCATGTACCCCCTGGGGCATCCGTTATTCTGTTGTGCAGGTCGTTACCTGTGAGCATTCCCCGACAGCTTATTTCCCCAAACAGAGTCGTTCTCCTAATTATGTTTTGTTCAAGTCTTCCCCAGCGAAGCAGTTATCTCTCCAGCAGAGTTCATCCTACCAGTGGATTGGACGAATGGCCTTAGCAGATTGATATCCACATCCCCAGTCGAGTTGATCCTACTTGTGAATATTGTGGGTCGTCCCCGGCGGAGTAACAGTTATTCCCCCAAAGCATAGTTTATCTTGTATCTGAGGTTTGTATGAGCCTTATCCCCAGAGAGTTACCTGGTTTAGCTTCCCCAGCGGAGCTTTTATTTCCCCAAGCGGAATTTTCGTGGATTGATTGGGCTATCCCCAGCAGTTTACCTTTGCCTTCCCCTAGCAGAGTGGCATTATTACTCCCCAGCGAGTTGCCTTGTCTTCCTCTAGTGGAGTCGTATTATGGGTTCCCCAGCGGTTGTATTGTTCCCCCAGCGGATTTGTCTTGAAGTTTCCTCAGCACAGTCGTCCTGTGTATCTTCCCCGCAGAGCTCGCTTCATATTGCATTGCATATAGTAATCATTGCATCCTCAAAACTGCATAGCATTTCCATTCCATATGGAGCATCACGCCATAGAAAAATTCAAACATATGCATTCATGTGTTCGGAACCCCATCAGACTGTATCCCCTGCAGCGACGAATTTTTTGTTCAACCTGTACAACATTTGCTACAGTCGCTCCAGTCAACATTTGGTGTTAATAATCCCCACAGAGGTTTATTTCCTCATCCGTTGGTGAAAGGAAAGCCTGCTTCTCCCCAGTGAGACCCCCTGCAAGTGTTCAGCCTTGCCCTGTCATCTTGTGGATGTCAGTATCCCGTAAGCACCCGCGTGTGTTGTTTCTTTGGTGTCGGTAAACACCATCCGTCGGTGATTTCCGGTCATGCGTAAGTGTCTGGTCTTCTTTGGTGTCGGTAAACACCATCCGTCGGTGATTTCCGGTCATGCGTAAGTGTCTGGTCTTCTTTGGTGTCGGTAAACACCATCCTTCGGTGATTTCCAGTCATGCGTAAGTGTCTGGTTTTCTTTTGATGTCGGTGAACATCCTCTTTCGATGATCATAATGTCGCCCTCCCTTCCCTAGTGAAGTATTCCTCCTCTCCGTTGGTGTCGATAAACGTGAGTCTCCCTTTCGTCCTATGATGTCTGGTTGAGTTTTCCTCCTCTCCGTTGGTGTCGATAAACGTGAGTCTCCCTTTCGTCCTATGATGTCTGGTTGAGTTTTCCTCCTCTCCGTTGGTGTCGATAAACGTCGAGTTTTTCCCAATCATCCGTTGATGATTTGGTTGTGTTCACTCTCCCCAGTAGAGTTTCCTCCTCTCCGTTGGTGTCGATAAACGTCGAGTTTTTCCTAGTCATCCGATGATGTCTAGTTGTACCCCTCTCCATGCAGAGTTACCTCTCCGTTGGTTTCGATAAACGTCGAGTTTTTCCCGATCATCCGTTGATGATTTGGTTGTGTCCTTCTTCCCTAGTGAAGTATTCCTCCTCTCCGTTGGTGTCGATAAACGTCGAGTTTTTCCTATTCGTCCTATGACGTCTAGTTGTACCTGTCCCCACGTGGATTTACCTCTCCGTTGGTCTTGGTAAACGTCGAGTTTTTCCTATTCGTCCTATGACGTCTAGTTGTACCTGTCCCCACGTGGATTTACCTCTCCGTTGGTCTTGGTAAACGTCGAGTTTTTCCTATTCGTCCTATGACGTCTAGTTGTACCTGTCCCCACGTGGATTTACCTCTCCGTTGGTTCCGGTAAACGCTGAGTTTTTCCTAGTTGTCCGTTGGCATCTAGTTGTGATTTCTTTTCCCATTCATCGTCGTTGCGATGTCTGGATGTGGCCGTACCCTTTGCAAAAAACAAAAATACCCAGTAATAAAGAATCAAATCCCAGTGGACGTTTCCATTGGTGGATCCCTATTGTGCAAATTCTATGGTTCTTGGTATTCAATCCCTGGTTACCCTGAAAGTCTGACAGCCGCTGCTATCATCCATTCGGGTTCCCAGCTGATTGAATAGGGGCAGCTGTAGCACCTCAAATTTGCACCCATCATTGTACATACCATCTCATATTAGGTCATAACATATCATAGTCCATTGCATAGCATTGCATTGCCCCCAGTTGCCTCAAGTGCAAGCAAGTCAAGAATTAGGTCAAACTGATCAGGAGATCAGTCCACCAAGCAAGCAAGGTTGTTTCTCAAGGAGCCAAGGCCCTAGGGTTTGTCCAACAAGTTCACATGACTTGGGGGTCCATTTGAAGTGTTTAGGTCAAAGATTGGATGTTCAGAGGTCATCAGTTCATGCACAGTCAGTCAGAAACCCTAGAAAAGTCAAACTTGGTCAACTTTGGTTGATTTTATGGTTTTGATGGATGGATTTGGTTTGAGAGAGCTTATTCATGTCCCAATAGGCCTCATGTATCATGGCAATCAACGTCATTGAAGAATTTGAAGCCAATCAGAAAATTTCCCAAAATAGAAAGTGGACCTGTAATTTCAACTGCCAAAAATGGAAACTTCTTGATCCTCAACTTACATCATGATACAAGCTTCAAATGAATTTTTGCCCAACATGAAAGTTGAAGATCTTGTTCTCCCATTTCCAAAAAGTCCAAGAACTCTCAAATCCCATGTATGGTTAGCAAGATATGATCAATTCAATTTCAAAAATTTGTGAACTTCAAAGAGCCATATCTCATGAACCACAAGGCCAATTTTAGTGGGGTTTTTTCCTACAAGCTCCATTTGTTCCCCTCTTTCCAAAAATGCACTTCTCATTCACCAAAACCTTACTATGCAAAATGGCATTTTTGAGTTTGACTTCATTAAAATTCAAGTGTGCAAAATGTTGACTTTTCAATTTGGCTATTTTTAACACAATTGGCCAATTGGGAATTGTTTGGAATGATGTTTGAAACTTGCTCAAGGCCCAAACTCGGCCAGGCTTTACACCCTCCATGTTCAAATGGTTCAAACTTAGCAAATGGCAAAACCTTTTCATTTAAGTTAACCTTGTTTAGCATTTGTTAAGCCAAGTTAAAACAGAAGTATTTAAGGATATTTTCTGCATTTTAGAACCCTAGCAGCAGCCTTTACACACAGAAAAAACTCTCATTCTCTCATTTTCGATTTCTGCTCACTTTGCATTTCTGCTCAAAATCCTCAAAAGACCACGAGCACCCTTTGTATTTTCATCATCTGGCCAACATTGTAAGCTCATTTCCAGCATGAAACCTCAACTGTAGCTGCAGCATCGAGTTCTGTTTCTTCAAGGCATTTCCATGGCAAGTGTAGATTCAAGGTGGAATTGAGTTGTTCGAGCTGATTTTCTTCAAGCAGTCATCATTATCAACCACTAACTTCATCTGTTTGTGCCTATATCATCAAAATAACAACTGCTTCCTCCATTTCTTCATGACCAAGTAAAATTTCGACTCTCTTTTTTCTCTGATCCATTCTATGTTTTTGATAGTCCTTGCCTTGCTGAGTGTTATGAACTTGGAATCGTGTTAAATGGTGGTTTGGTTTAGGAGAAATCTAGTTTTTAATTTTGAAATTCAAAGTGGTTTTTGCTTGATTCATGCTATCTAGAGTGTTTTAATGTAAATGAATGATGGAATATGTATGTGTGTTGTTTGATGATCACGACTGTATAAGCAATTTCTGTTTCTGGGTGATTTGTTTTTGCTCGATTTGCTGAAGGTGATGAAGCTGTTACTGCTGCTTTGAAAACCCTAACATTTTTCCAGAAATCCTGTTTCATGTATGCATGTGTGTTGGCTATTGATGTTGCTTTTGTTGCATGATATCACTATTTCCACTGCCATGCTGCTGATGCATTTTTGTATGAATTCCGTTTTGTGATGTTGGTTGCATGAAGTTGAGTTGCTGTTGCATAAACCCTAAGGGTTTTGAACCCAGAACACGATTGGTGGCTTTGTTTGATTTTTTCTGCTTGCTTACTGTTCCATTGGGAATCAACCAATGAGAACATTTCGTTGCCTGGCCTTAAACGATGTGTTTTGATTAATGAAGGCGATAATTACTGAATTGCCACTCGGTCAATTTTGACCTATTAAAATCATGTCCTTTTGTTCTTTCCATTCCAATTTGTTACCTCATCTTCCAAAAATCATAATTCACTCATATTAATTCCAAAATTCCTGAAAATTTCAGCATTGTGTTCACATGAATGTCTACTTTTTTATCATGATTTTTGCTGAATTTTTGGTTGGCTGGATTTTTAATGGCATTAGGGTTCTTAACATGTATGCACATTTTGTACCTTTTGCCAATCCTCTTGTGAAATTGTGATGATGCATCCATTTGATCTGAAATTTTTTGTGGTTAATCTACACTCATTCATGTTTGTTTTGATGTAGAGTTCTTGAATTTATCTTATGTGGTTGTTAAGATATGAATTTTGGAAGTAGGGTGTGACAATTTGTGTCACACCAATGATATGCAATTTCATGATTTTTGTTGACATGCTTCCTGACCTCCAATTAATGTGAAATTTTGCATGATCCTTCTCTTATATGTCTAGTTGATGTGTGATTTTTCCTGGAATTAATTATGGCATTTCCAAATTGTTTGAGATTTTATGCCCTGTTTGACCAAAATGTTGACTTGTGTGATACATCTTGCCATTTCCTTTGTGAAATTCTCATACCTTATTGGATGATCATGAAATTTTACATGTGCATACTAGACATCTGGAGCTTTGCATTGGTGTTGATCCCATCCATTTCTCATCTGTTTTCATTTAGTTATGATTTTTTGAAGTTGATACATGAATGTTTGACTTCTTTGTGCATGCTTGAAATTGTTTTGACTTCCTGATTTTCATTGACCATCTTCCCATGATCCAATTGAGCTGAAATTTTATATGTATGCCATGTTATGGATTGTGATTGACCCTGAATTATTTGATAATTTTTGGAATTGACTTTGTTTGGTTTTGAGCTAAGTCTTGCTGTTGACTTCATTGAGCATATTCAAATTTGCTTTGACTTCATGATTTTCATTGACTGCCTTCCACTTGTCCAATTGTGATGAAATTTTACATGCTTACCATGCTAGGTGTTAGGATTGTTCATGAATTATTTGGTGATTTTTTTGAAAATGTTTGAGTTGACTTTTGATGCAAGTCTTTCTGTTGACTTCTATGTGCACCAATTTGCCAAGCTTTGACTTCTTTTGTCTATGAAATGATGATGATGCATGATATGAACATGAACCCAATTGTGCTTGCTTCTTAAATGTTTGAACTTGACTTTGGTTGACTTTCATTTGCTGCTTTAACTTTTTCATTTGTTTTTGACCCTAGGCTTGTCCTAGTGGTCTTTTGGGCTTATGATTGAGTTTATGTTTCAGGTTAAGCAACAATGCCTCAAAGATCATACAAATTTGATTGAGTTTGATTACATATCATGTGCTAACCCTTGTTTTGTAGGTGGCTTGACTCATTTGACTTGAGTTTGTGCTTTGCACATTGGTTCCTCTGTGTTGACTTTTGTTTACCAATTCCTTTTGCTTTAAACTGTTGAGCTGTATACTGATTAGTTTGACTATTTCAGGTACCCTTAGTTGCTTAAGTTCTTTGAACTTGCTTTGCTTTGCTATTTAGCAACTTGCTTGAGGTATAATTCCTTTTTCTTCATGTAGTCTGGAGACCCGGCCTGTTATTTGGCCGGGCAAACTGTCTGAAGTCCTCCTTAAGAGGCAATGCTTGTGTATGTTTAAATTGTCCTTGTATAGAGTCAAAGACCTCCTAAGTGAAGAGGCAATTGGCAGAACCCAAGGGATAAGCAACCTATCCCCTGCTATTCAGTGTGTCTTCTGTTTTGCTCACACCATTGTGTTGATGCATTACAGATAAAAACCCAAGATCTTGTGCAATTGCACAGTTGAGTCAGTATCTAATGTGTAGAAGGGTTCCCACTTTCTGAACCCACACATTCTTGTCAAATGCTCTCCCAGGCCAGGGATAGAAGCAATGAGGCACACCCCTCATCTCCTTTCATCTGCTTCACCTTAGCCCCTCAATGGCAAGGTTAAGAGCAACACTCACCCCATTCCAGAGGTTTGTTTGTTGAGGTTGATGTGACCCCTCGACTAAAACCTAACCCATGTTTGAGCCCCCTTGTTGGTGTGTTTACTTTATGTTGAATGTGTTTGTGTGTGCTTATGTGGTGATCATATCCCCTAGGTTGTTAGACTCCGCGTAGTCTCGTTTGCATGTCAATTAAGGTAGCACGGTTCCTTCGTATAGGACTTCCTTTCTTGCTTGTTGCTTTCTTAAAACACAAACAAACAGCATCCCCTCTTAAGGATACGTTAACTCCTTCTACTACAGATGAGTAAGTCTCCAAAGGTCGAGCATCAGGAAGATTGTGCAGTGACGTTGTCCACTTAAAAAACACAAACCAACAGTAATTGTCCAGCCGAACTACGGCAACTCTGATTCTCATGTCCAGATGAGATACGTAGGCACGAGATGCGATGTCTTGTCGAGTTTGACTAACCACTAACACTAATTCTTTTCTCTCGCCCGCGTTGCGATTGAGACCTCCCCTTTCTCTTGCCCTAGTTGCAATCGAGACCCCCCTTGCTTCCTGTGCAAGTTTGGTGTGTGTGTGGCTTGCTTCCTGTGTAAGTCATGTCTAGGATAGGTTGGCCCGTGTGCCATTTAGCTAGAAACCTTAACTTAGGGTTGATTTTGCATGACAACATCTAGGCTCGAGTCATAGTCTCCCTAGAGTTGTGTCTCCCTCTGTTATCTGGTTAGGCTAAGTCCTTTATCCCTGCGTAGGGGAACTACATCGCCCTGATCTTCACACCAGATGAAGTATGTAGGCAGGAGATTGAGCTGATCTCTCCGGGCGCCTTTTTTTTTCTTTTTGTGTGTTGTTTGACAGTTGCTAGGCTCGAGTGCCTGACTCCTTAGCAATTTGTTGTCTGTTTGTTTGAGTGTGTGCTTGACAGTTATAGGCTCGAGTCCCCGACTCCCTATTAACTTGTTATGTTGTTGTGTGCTTGGAAGCTGATGTAAGTCCATCGAATGGCATTCGGGTTCCAGTGTGGGTGTGTTTTGGTTCGGATGCCGATATAAGTCCAGTGATTGGTAGTCGGGCTCCACGTTTGCCTGTGCTGTTTTGTTTGTTTGTGTGCGTGTCAGCCGAGCTACGAATGCTCTGATTCTTCTCTCGTCCGAGGAGATACGTATGCATAGGATGCGACATCCTAGCGAGCATGTGTCGTTTCCCCAGTCCGAACTACTTCGACTCTGATGTCTATGCCTGATAGACTAAGTAGGCCCAGGATGCGATATCCTGCCGAGTCAGTTTCAGTCAGTTTCTTGTGTCTCTTTCAGCCAGTGTGTGTGTGTGTGAGCAGTGTTTAGCAACCATTTATCCTTCCTTTTGTGCGTGGATCCCGTCGAGTACGACGGATGCGTAGGGGTGCTAATACCTTCCCTTCGCATAACCGACTCCCGAACCCATTCTCTTTGGTCGCGAGACCATGTCTTTTCCCAGGTTTACTCTGAGCGTTTCCTTTCCCTCTTTTGGGATAAATAACGCACGGTGGCGGCTCTGTTGTTTCTTCTTTTCCCGCCGGTTTTTCGCGTAATGCGACATTGAGGCAGCAAGTAAGAACATAAAGAAGATTGTGCAGAAGATGGTTGTTACGTACAGAGATTGGCATGAGATGCTACCCTTCGCCTTGCATGGGTACCGCACTTCAATACGTACATCGACCGGGGCAACCCCTTACTCCCTGGTGTATGGTATGGAAGCAGTCCTACCTGTTGAAGTGGAGATTCCTTCTCTAAGAGTCCTGTTGGATGTCAAGCTAGATGAAGCTGAATGGATTCGGACAAGGTTCAATGAGTTGAGTCTTACTGAAGAGAAGCGAATGGCAGCCATTTGTCATGGGCAGTTGTATCAGAGTCGGATGAAGAGAGCCTTTGATCAGAAAGTGCGCCCTCGATGTTTCCAAGTCGGAGATTTGGTGTTGAAAAGGATCCTTCCTCCTCAGACGGATCACAGGGGCAAGTGGACTCCTAACTATGAGGGACCGTATATTGTCACCAAGATTTTTGATGGAGGGGCCTTAATGCTTGCAACGATGGATGGCGAAGACTTCACTTCCCCTGTGAACTCAGACGCGGTTAAAAAATACTTCGCATAAGATAGACCCGCTGGACAGTAAAAAGAATAGTCCAGGCAAAAATGGGCATCCCGACGAACCAAGAAAATGAAAAGGTTCGGGCAAAAATTAGGGATTAAAAATAAAAAGATCGTACACCCGGTAAGTTGAAAACCTGAAAAGGAAACTTAGGCAAAAATGGGTATCCCGGTGGATTGAAAACCCGAAAAGGGCGATCCAGGCAAAAGTTAGGGATTAAGCGAATGACTGCGTTCTGAGTTAGTTCTGAATCTCATCTCATGTCAATGACTGGAAACTTACAAAAGGTAGGAAACAGTCCAATCACCTTTTCAGAAGGCTGATCATCTGGAGGATCCTGAAGACGGGAAAGTCATAGCAGAATTGGAACCCAATAGAAATCCATTTCACATTGCCATTAGATTAATTTCTGTTTTGCGATCACCTCTTTCCAGGGATTGGTTCCTGATGTAAATGCCTATTCAGAGGCCATTCAATCAATAAAATCGTGTTATTCAGTATATCTCCGTTTTCATTTTCATTTTACTGTTTTGTTTGCAAAAATGACGTCCGAATTTTTGATAAATATTGCATCATGACACATAAGGGCTTTACAGGTACATGCTTAATAAACATTTAAAATTGCTGTGAATTTTAAGTGCTTTGGATCATCTATTCAGAACAGATACCCTGAGGGCATTTCCTAAGCATGTGTGTCAGACTATACACTCCCCAGCAGAGTTGACAGTGCCAGACTGTATCTTCCCAGCAGAAGCAGATGCTCCTCAGTGTTCGATACCAGATCGATGATCTCGATCCCAGATCAATGATCTCTTTCCTGGAAGCATAACCTCGGTACCGTATCGGTGTTTGCTCCCCCCTTGCTGAGTCATCTCTCGTGGACTATGGTTGCCAGAACCACTATCGCTTTCCCCAACAACAGGCTTTCAACGCCGTTCTCTCCCCAGTCAGAGTCTCGGTATTTCGTCATTGCTAGAACACCATGTGGCGGATCATTTCCCCACATAGTCCTTTGTGTTGTGCATCTCCAACAGCCTTGCCAGGGTCCAGAAGATTGTGATCATTTCCCCAACAGAACTCCTTGCTTCGGCTTGGCATTTTCCCCCGCATTTCGCATCCCTGCATGTAGAATCATATTGCATTGCATCCTCCCAAATCGTGTAGCATTTCCATTTTCATGGAGCATTACGCCATCGCAAAATTCAAACATACGCATGTAAGCATAAAACATTCTCGGTATCCCAAGTGATAAGCCAGAAGTTTGTTTCCAGTGCTCAGACTGAAGGTTGTTCATGACTTATTATCCCCAGCAGGGATCGTTGGCCCACGTGCCGCCTCAATTATCATTTTCCCTATTTTTGCCGATGCTGA
The DNA here is from genome assembly GCF_024323335.1 of Lathyrus oleraceus. NCBI lineage: Eukaryota > Viridiplantae > Streptophyta > Magnoliopsida > Fabales > Fabaceae > Lathyrus > Lathyrus oleraceus. The sequence goes on along the minus strand of NC_066584.1, from coordinate 348,647,463 downwards.
TAGGCATGAAAGTTTTCCGACATTCAGATCGAAGAAGTTTCCGACGTTCAGGTCGATGCAACTTGTGGCATTCAGGCCAGTTTTCCGATATTCAAATCGAAGAAGTTTCCGACGTTCAGGTCGATGCAACTTGTGGCATTCAGGCCAATTTTCCGATATTCAGATCGAAGAAGTTTCCGACATTCAGGTCGATGTAACTTGTGGCATTCAGGCCAGTTCCCGGTATCCAGATCGAAGTGGCATTCAGGCCAGTTTTCCGATATTCAGATCGAAGAAGTTTCCGACATTCAGGTCGATGCAACTTGTGGCATTCAGGCCAGTTTCCGGTATCCAGACCGAAGTGGCGTTCAGGCCAGTTTTCCGATATTCAGATCGAAGAAGTTTCCGACGTTCAGGTCGATGCAACTTGTGGCATTCAGGCCAGCCTCTCGGTGTTCAGACCGATTTTAATAATCTCATATCTCCCGATGATCAGATCGAAGTCATTCCCAGTATTCAAACTGATGAGCGGCACTCAGGCCATAGGTTATTTCTCTGTGACCATGTATTTCGGTATTCAGGATTACATTCTTTTTCGGTACTCAGACCGATTCTCACCGTACCAGACGGATTCTTGTTCAAAATCACCTCTTTGCCGATTCTGACAGGCATTGTTACTTCACTTCACTTCAGTGTAAATTTTCGGGTTTTTATTGTATTCAATCCCTTGATACCTTGAAACTGCGAAAGCCGCTGCTATCTCCCTTTCAAGTCTCCAGTTGATTGAATAGGGGCAGCTGTAATACCCCAAAATTTACCCTTCATTTTTCTTGGAAGCATGAGATTGTGTTTCACATTGCATTAGCATCATACTAGGTCATACTCATTGCATACTGCATCAGTGACTTGGGAAATCAGGGTTTTATTGATCACTCCTCAACAGAAGGAGCCTACACAGAGAAAGACTGAGAATTGAATTTCATTCTCCAAATATACAAGTCTCAAGGGTCTCAAGGGGTACCATATGTCTTATTATGGTCCTCAGTTCATCAATGGAAGATTCAGAGCTCTCAGAGTGTGCATATGGATTTAATCAAAAAATCAGGGTTTCATGGCTACCTGCAACAGGCAAGGTTTGGTTAGAAGTGAAGGGGTTCATTCATGTCATGATTATAGAGGCATCTTGGCCTAAGAAGATCCATAATTATCACAGAAAGATCCATTGGCAATCAGTGCAATCAGATCCTAGTCATTTTTGCCCTAAAACTAGGGTTTGGTATAAAATCGATTTATTTCTGATTCCTTGAGTGAAACCCATTTCCATGGCCCTCCACATGTCCACAAGGATCTACATGCAAAAAATCATCTCTTTATTTAAGCCAGAGGTGCTTCAATTCATCAATGGAATCGGAAATCAGACAGATTGGGAAAAGTCAACTGTGGGGGCCAGAAAAGTCAACTCCCGACATTTTGAAAGTGGAATATCAAAATTCATGTCTAAGGGAGCCTATGTAAAATTTGATCAAGGTTGGATCATGGATTCATCATTTAATCAGGAGTTGGAAAAGTTACCAAATTTGGAAATAGTTGACTTTCCATTTAAGGCAAGTTTATGGTTTTTTGCACCCACTTTAAGCCAATTTTCCACCAAGATGCAATCTCCATTTGAAAATATCTCCAACATGAAAGTTGTTCCTTTTGTTCCAAGCTTTCTAGAGGTATATAGTTTGTTTCATTTGGATTAAAATTGAGAAAGTTATGCTTGGTCAAAGTAGGACTTTATTTTAAGACACTTAGAAAATTTTCCAAGTCCAAGAATTGTAAAATTTGTCAAGACTTATGGGCCAGATTTCTTGCACTTCAAGGCACCTTATGGAAACACTTTCTTCATGACAATTGTACCTTGTTATGCCCTCTTTCACATCCTTTTGGAATCACCTCATTTGGATTATTGGTTGGAGAGATGCATTCATCTAAAGTTGGCATCATGAACTAAACTTTTGGACAACACTTAGGCCAAACTGGCCCAACTATTTTGGCAGCCTGGAAACTTGAACTTCATGGCTATTTTCCATCCCTTTCCATTCATCATTTCAAGATATGTTCAACATGTAAAATGCTAAGTTCCATACCCTCTTGCTACTGCTTTCATTACCTTGCCATTTGGGCACACAATCATCAAGATACATGGTCCAAAAGTCACTCACTTGAACTTATTTTCAAGCCTTGCCTTGCTGCAGCCAGACCACAAATTCGACCAGCCACATGTCTTTCCTCATTTGATCATGTACTTTTGGTTCAACTCACTTAAACCATGCCAAATAAGTCATTTCCTAATACCACCTCACATTGCCAACTTTGTTTCAAGTGCACACAATCAAATCCAATTGGACCTAAGCCCATTAAGAACACTTGGGACCAACATACATAAATCTAAAAACCCTAATCTGAAAGAGGAGATTGAAAAAAATTCTGGCTGCAAGCAAGTAAGAGCAACACAAGTCAGCCTCCATTTTTCCAAGATTGCAGCACGAGGAGCAGCACACTTTCTTCCATTTTTCTCCACTAGCAAGGAGTAAGGGACTGACTTCCATTAGGTAAACATTCCTTGATTTGTTCACTACTGTTTTGTTGTGCCTGCCATGATTATTCCTCATGTGTTCATGCCATTTCACAGCCATTGTCATGCCATTACTATTGTTATTTGCCATCATACCACGTTTGTAATCATGCTGTTGTTGTACCATATTTGTCCATGAAATCATCCTCATGAAGCATTGCTTGGTAAACTTGAAGTTGAGTTACTATTTTTCTGTTGGTATCCGTGCTCATGTGTACACCTTACTGTCCATTTTTCTTCATGTTAAAGGCATCATTGTTCATGAAATAAGATACCACGGTGTTCCTCTCGTTTCATACATGAATTTTGGTCTTTATTTCAAGTCATTTGATAGCCTATAGCCTTAGCATTTCGTTGTAGAAGTTAGAACTTTTCTTGCTGCGTTTCGCGAATCCCACATGCTGCTGGTAATCTGTTTCACGTTGCATGGAGGAAATGATATGTGGCTCTTTAACGACCGCTAGATCACGCGCCCAGATCCAATCACGTCCGCCCATGGCCTTTTGTCGTTTAGTGCTGTTAAGTGATACTTGACCGATTCACTTAAGGTCACTTTATTTTATTTAAGATAAACGTGCACTTTCATGTGTCATGCTGGTAGCTCTTGGGTTGGGCTCAACTTCATTGGCTTCCAACACCCCCACATGCAAAGCCCAATACCAATTCATTTGTTTTATTTTTCAATTCATTTTTATTGTTTTCATTTTAAATTAATAAATTATTTTATTCATTTATAAAAAATACCAAAAATATTTTTTACATTCTTAAATGTTTCATTTAATTTATTTTAATTTTTATTTTCGTTTTTATTTAATGCAAGTATTTTATTTTAATTATTTGTGTCAAATAGGCCATTTTAACACACTTTTTTTCATTTATTTTATTTCCATAACTTAAAATTATTTTTAGATTCTGATTTTTGGGATGATGGTTGACCAATGTCTCATGGTCAAGTTGACCTTTTATTGAATTTTTATTCTCCATTTTTCAATTTATTCCTGATTTATTTTTAACCTAGTCTTGTTGTTTGACTTTTGGTTTGACCTTTGCTTTGATTCAATTAATTCAATAACCAATTTTCATTATTTTTGAAATATTTTTGGGATGATGATGTCCTGACCCCACCTAACTTAATTTAAATTTTCATAATTTTTGTGATTAATTTACTATTTATTTGAAATTTTTTAAGTTGACTTGACTTTTCGGTTGACTTTTATATGATGGATGTTTGACTTAGGGATTGCTTAAGGCAATTGAAGAGATCTTTTGATCCTCCCTTGTTCATCTCATATGCCATGTATTAGAAGCCTTTAATCTTGATTTTATTTGATCCTTGCATCATTTCCCGATTAAATTATTCATTGGTTCTTTGTGTGCATAGTTTCACTTGTCTGATTTCATCTGATATTTTTTACACTTGTTTCTTTCATCCATGCTTCTATTTTTTGATTGTTTAACATGTTTATACTTGTCATACATTGTTTAATGTCTTATTATTTCATTCTTTGATTATTTAACTTGATCATATACTTGTTTACATATCTTATCTGTTTGATTAACTGTGGCCTACTTGTATGGTGTATGAGGCATATATTTATATTGCTTAATTGCCATGATGACCCCCATTCATAACAAATGTACCCCTTTCCCATGAAATGTATAATATTTATTCTTTCATTCTTTATTCATTTGTTAATACAAGAAATAAAATGAACATTCGATAACCATTTCATAACAAGATCAAAACCCCGATTCAACGTCGAGTAATCATTTTTCAAAACTTAACAGAACTAGCACGTATTCATCCATTTACCTTGTAAGTCAATTGCTTTATGCATAGCCATCAACCTTGTAAGTCGATTGCTTTATGCATCGTCATCAACCTTGTAAGTCGATTGCTTCATGCATCGCCATCTACCCTTATCCCTAACACCTCTCCTTGCTCTATTCGTCGATTCTTGTAGCACCCATTAGATAGAACCTTTTGTATGATAACATAGGTAGGATTCCCATATCCTTTTGTATGATAACATAGATAGGATTCCCATATTCTTTTGTATGATAACATAGGTTGGATTCCCATATTTTTTGTATGATAACATAGGTAGATTTCCCCTATTCTTTGCATGCTAACATTAGGTAGATATTCCCATTTGTAAATCCTAACACTTAAGTACATATTGCATGACAACTCTAGGGCAGAGCTTCCCCCACTTCTAGACCTTTCCGAGCGTCTCCGATCTTGTGGCATGTAGTCCGTTCTATTGCAAAGAGGTAACTGCCTAAGACTCGATTCAGCGAGCTGTGACACCTGCTGCTAGGATGTGAACACATTGCCCACTCTCCTTTGACACAACTGGTGTCCTCCTTTGTAAGTCCATGTTCATATGGCAATCCCTATGTAGCCAAACTACGACAATTCTGATTCTCATGATCAGATGAGATACGTAGGCACAAGATGCGATGTCTTGCCGAGTTTGACTAACGACTAACAACTAATCCTTGTTTGCTTTCGCCCTTGTTGCGATCCTTTCTCTCGCCCTCGTTGCGATCGAGACATTCCCTTTCTCTTGCCCTAGTTGCAATCGAGATCCTTATTCCCGTAGTTAGTTGAACTACATTATGCTCTGATTCTCATTCCAGATGAGATATGTAGGCATAAGACGCGATGTCCTAGCGAGCACGCATCTCTTTAACCCATAGGTACCCGAGCTACGAAGACTCTGATTCTCATATTCAGATGAGATACGTATGCAATAGATGCGACATCCGTGCGAGTCATTTTCTTTGACCCTTTCTTTAAGTAAATAGTACATTAGATAAACACACACCCTTTAGACAAGAACGACAAGAGTGGATCCCGTAGAGTACTACGGATGCGTAGGAGTGCTAATACCTTCCCTTCGCATGATCGACTCCCGAGCCCAAGATTTGGTTGCGAGACCTTGTCTTTTCCTTTCGTTTCTCCAGGTTTACTTCGAGCGTTTCCTTTCCCTCCTTTGGGATAAATAACGCACGGTGGCGACTCTTCTGTCATTTCTTTCTCGCCGGTTGTTTTTTTCGCATACTATATTTTTTAGGCTGCGACAGCATCCTCACTCATGGCCTTCCCATAAACAGTAGCTTGAGCGATGAGGAACTCGGAAGGAAGACCTTGAATTCCACCTTTAGTAGTCATATGCGCTTTAACCAAGGATTCATCTATGTGTAACATGTCAGCTATCTCTCGAGAAGTAGGAATACTCTCCAAGCCATTGAACGGCACCTGATCCAGAATCGGAATACCCACAAGATGAGCATACTCCTCAAGGGTAGGCAATAGCTGAAAGTCTGGAAAAGAGAAGCAGTGATACAGAGGATCATAGAACTGAACCAGAGTTCCCATCAGTCCCTCATCAACCTGAGTAGTCAGCAAAGGCAGAAGCTTCCCATAACGAGCTTTGAAACCCACGGGATCTAATACATAAGATGTCAGATTCCTTAACTCTTTCAAATCGGGCTGTCTGAAGCTGTACTTCTTTGTATGCCTTTTTTGTCTTTCCATATCTGAAAATTTTGCAAATAAACCCCTTAAGTTCCTTGAAAATTTTCTTTTTATCTGATGATATGGATGCAGATGAATGCATGAATGCATGAATGCAATAATCACACTCAAGGATCAAGCAAAGCACACCAGACAAAGGTCATGGGTGTAGCACCTCAAATTTGCACCTCCCATTTTGTACATTCATTTTCATGTTAGGTCATTAACATTACATTGTCCACTGCATGGCATTGCATTGTCCATTTGCCTAGTGCAAGTCATCAGTCAAGACTTGTCAGGAGATCCAGTCAAGCAAGCAAGCAAGTGCATTTCCTATTGAGGCAAATCCCTAGGGTTGGTTCATTGATTTCATATGACCTAGGGATCATTTTGAAGTGGTTTGGCCAAAGATTGGATGCTCAGAAGTCATCAGTCATTGCACAATTCATCTGAAAGCCTAGAAAGTCAATTGTGGTCAACAGTGCATGAATTCATGGATTTGAAAGTGGGAGATGGTTTGAAAGGCCTCATTCATGTCCATACAAGTCTCATTTGACATTTCAAAGATCAACATTGAAGAATTTGAGGTCAGATGAAAAGTTTCCCAAAAATAGTAAGTGACCTGTAATTTCAAACTGCCAAAAATGGAAAGGTCTTCTCCTCAAATTTACATCATCAAGAAAGCTTCAAGTGAAATTTTGTCCAACATGAAAGTTGAAGATATTGCTCTCACCTTTCCAAAAAGTCCAAGAACATGAATTTCTCATGTATGGTTGAGATATTATGGATCAATCATTGTCAAGAAATTTTGAACTTCAAGTTGGATAACTTTCACACCACAAGGCCAATTGGAGTGGGGTTTTTTGCTACAATCTTGTTTTAACATGCTCTATCATAATCATGCATTGCCATTCATCAAATCTCATCACACAAAAATTGCATTTTCCACTTGATTTGAATTTGAATTTTGGAGGGAAAAGTTGAAATTGAAAAGTATGCATTGTTTTCATGTTCTTCCACTTGCATTTGGTTAAAAATGACATTTTGAAGTGAATTAACATAAGGCTCGTGTACTGTAGCATGCATTTCCATGCATATGAGGGTGGATTACCAATTTGCACATGCACTTGCATCTTCATTAATCATTCACATTTGGCTAATTGGGATTAAGGAAATGATTAGTGCATCATATATATAGACTAATCCTAACAGAAAACAGATGAACACTTCATTCAAACCAGATCTAGATCGAAAATTGCAAATTGCACAAACTTTTTCTCTCCATTTTTCTGCAAATTTTTTCATAGAACTTGCATTGTTCTTCGAGGATCCATCATTCACAAGCACTTTGGAGTTGAATTGAAGCCAGAATTCATCACTGTTAAGCTGAATCAAGAACTATTGCATCAAGCTTCATCAATGGCAAACGCGGATTTGAGCTAGATCCAAGGCAAGTGAGCAACATTCCTTCTTCCATTCATCTACCTGAGCATTAAGGAGTTTCTGTTTCACCATTACAAGGCCAAAAAACCTCGAATCCAGATCTGCAATCCTTAGAAGGTTAGAATTCGATCCTTGCAATTGTTGAAATTAGGATATGCTTCTTATAGATCTTTGATTGTAGAGTAGCCTGAGCTTTGTAGAATTGATTTTCATCAAGAATTAAGAAAGATAGGTAGATTTGAAGTTTGGCATGTGAATCTTATTTTGATCGATCCTTCCATGTTAGTAAGAATTAGAGGAAATAGATGCTGGATATGTGATGTGTGTTAGAAGATGAATCGAATGATGTATTGTTTGTCAATTTCTGGAACAAAAGTTCATCGCCTAGAGAATTGATGAAGAACGTATGAATGTGTGATGAACCCTAGGTTTTTGATTCCCAGAAACGTGTTTAATCTGTTTGCGCGCTCATTGCATGTGGTTGGATGTTTATGCCCGCGCATTGGTTGCATGTACCCTTACATGGCGAAACGATTGGCTGAGCGCGCTTTCCCTTGCCAACTGGACTTAAGTGAAACGCGGCGTTTCACTTAAGTGGCGCCCTTTTTAAAAACACACATGGTTCGATCCTTGGAGAAAATGATTTCACATTTTGGTTTTGGCATTTTCTCATTATATGCTTCACATGTTCATATGCCATTCCACATGATTTTTCATTTTTTCTCCACATTAGAAAATTCATAACTCACAGAATAATGACCCAATTCACATGAAATTTTGTGCACGATGTTCATCATCATGTCTACTTTTTTATGGATATTTTTCCAGATTTTGTGCTCGGTTAGATTTAAAAATTGCCAAGGGTTTGTTCTTGCATGCCATTCCTTGCACATTGCTTGCCATTTCTTTTGTGAAATCATGATGCTTAATCCAATGGAGCTGAAACTTTGCATGTGTAAACTAGACACCTTTAGGAACATTTTGGCGTTGAGTTTGTGATTTTATCATTTCTGGTTTGTGAGATATGATCTGATCATTGTAGGTGTGACAATGTGTGTCACACCATTTCTTGTCCAACTTGTGGATTTTCATTACCATGCCATATGAACTTGAATTGATGTAAATATTTGCAGGTTGAATCTTCTGGATGTTAGGTTTGAGTATGAATTTTTGTAGAATTTTTGAGTGCATTTCCAATTTGTTTGAGAATTTCTTCTCTGTTTGACCAATTGTGGACTTTTTGAGAGTCATGAACTTCTATGATTTGTGAAATTCTTGATGTTTATTGGATGGACCTGAAAATTTGCACATGTATTCTGGACACTTTGAAGCTCGTCTTGGTTTTGGTTTGATGTCCATATAATGTTTGGATTCTGTTTTATGCTTGCTTGAAGTTGATGTATGGTTTTGTGCCTTGTATGAGCTTGTTTTGCCTTGCCTTGACTTTATGGATTTTATATGACATTCTTCCACTTGTCCAAATGACTTGAATTTTGGTGTGATGATCCTTTGATGAATTCTGTTTAGACATGATTTTTCTTGGAATTTATTGAATTGTTTTTGAGTTGATGTGGATTGAATCATTCTGTTTGGTTCTATAAGCTTCAAATTGCATGCTTTGCCTTCTTTGCTTTATGAAATGAAATTGGTTGATGATATGAATGTGAGACCACTTGTATTTGTTTCTTATTTGATTAATCTTGATTCTTGATAATTTTCATGTTCTGTTTTGGTTTATTGCTCCCATTTTGACCCTAGGCCATGTCCTAGTGGTTAGTGCTTAATATTTGAGCTTTGTTTCAGGTCAAAGAGCACAATTGCTTATACTTGATGATGTGCACTCAATTGGAGTTGGTCCATTGCTTGTTTATGACTAACCTTGAGTTTTTTTTGTAGGCTTTGAGACTTGTACTTAGGCCTTGTGGCTTGCACCTTTGTGCATTGCTTTGCTTGATTGTTGTTTGACTGTGTACAGTTAACTGTTGACCATTGTCTGTTTGACTTTTGTTTGAGTTGTGTACTGATTATGTTGGATTGTTTTCAGGTACCTTAGTTGCTATAGTTCATTGTGAACTTGCTTTTGCTTTGCTTGATAGCTTGAGCATTGAGGTATAATGTCTCTAACTCCATGTAGTCTGGAAGACCTGGCCTGTTACTTGGCCAGGCACCTGTCTGAAGTCCTCCTTAAGAGGCAATGCTTGTGTTTGTTTATCTTTGTCCCCAAGCAGGAAAAGACCTTTGATAAGGCAATTGGCAGATAAAAGAGATGTGTAGTCCATCTCCTGCTAGTCAGTTGAGCCATCCCTTTGCTCACACAACTGGTGTTGATGCATTATGGATATTAACCCAAGATCCTTGTACAATTGTACAGTTGAGTCAGTCATAAGTGTAGAAGGGTTCCAACTTTCTGAACCCACACTTTCATCTGTCTAAAAGCTCTCCCAGGCCAGGGATAAGAGCTGTGAGGCACACCCCTCACTTCCTATTTCATCTGCTTCACCCTAACTCTCAATGTTAGGGTTAAGAGCTAACATCACCCTGATACAGTTGGCTTGTGTTTCACAGCCTAACCCTTGTGTGTGCCCACTTTGTGTGTATATAGTGTATGCTATTTGTGATTGTTTGCTTTGCTTGTGCTGCTTACGTTTAGCTTGCTCCCTGTGCAAGTTAGCTAGAAACCTTAACTTAGGGATGATTTGCATGATAACATCTAGGCTCGAGTCGTAGTCTCCCTAGTTGTGTCTCCCTTTGTTATCTGGTTAGGCGAGTCCTTTGTCCCTGCGTAGGGGAACTACGTCTCCCTGATCCTCATACCAGATGAGGTACGTAGGCAGGAGATGAGCTGATCTCTCCGGGCGCCCTTTTTGTTTTGTCTTGCGTGCGTTAGTCG